>NC_079170.1:22036597-22254097 GCF_947568905.1 Ostrea edulis | reverse complement strand
ACATAATGACTTATTTGATTTTCTGCAATTTTAGAAATTGTTTTACAAAACTAACATACTGAGGGAATCCCTGACATGTAATGTTCTAGAAGAGGATGACCGGAATTTTCTGAAACATTTCTCAGGACTGAAGTCGGAATCTCTCCAAGGAAAACAGGACCCAGACCTGAGATCTAAAGTGTGTGTATCAAATCCAATGCCTTATAAACACTGCAAGGTATCACACCAGCAACAACTTCTCTACTCTAGATTGGTTTTCCCCTTTATTTATTAACTTCTCTACTCTAGATTGGTTTTAACTTCTCTACTCTAGATTGGTTTTAACTTTTCTACTCTAGATTGGTTTTAACTTCTCTACTCTAGATTGGTTTTCCCCTTTATTTATTAACTTCTCTACTCTAGATTGGTTTTCCCCTTTATTTATTAACTTCTCTACTCTAGATTGGTTTTCCCCTTTATTCATTAGAGATAAGGGTACGTAAATATGTAGTTTGGGGAAATACTGGAGGGGGATATCTGTCATTGAAGAGTTTTCCTTTCTTTTTATGAGTCTCAATGTTTCAGCTAAATCCAATTGACACTTCAACCCACAACAATTAATATTTCAATACAGAAAAAAGATTAGATTAGAATTGTATGACTGTATATATACAGGACGAAATAATGGCATTGAATACTTATTTGCTGAAAATGTGACCTCCTGTTAGAAAAAAATTGAAGTAAAAAAAAAGCTTGAAATGAGAAGTAGACTAATGACTACACCCAATATCCATCAATAGATCTAGCAGCCAATGAGGATCTCTCTTTAAAGCAAAATAGGAATAGATCTAGCAGCCAATGAGGATCTCTCTTTAAAACAAAATAGGAATAGATCTAGCAGCCAATGAGGATCTCTCTTTAAAGCAAAATAGGAATAGATCTAGCAGCCAATGAGGATCTCTCTTTAAAACAAAATAGGAATAGATCTAGCAGCCAATGAGGATCTCTCTTTAAAGCAAAGTAAGAATAGATCTAGCAGCCAATGAGGATCTCTCTTTAAAGGAAAATAGGAATAGATCTATCAGCCAATGAGGATCTCTCTTTAAAGCAAAATAGGAATAGACTTCCATTTATTTAGCAATGATACTAAAAATATTATAAATAGTAATTTTGAACAAGTATTGTATTGTATTGTTTATTGGCTCTAAGCCTTACGGCTCATCAGCAACAAGTAATGCTATAATTTCATCGAGGCAGATTTTCACAGAGTCGTGTCCCCTTTCAGATTCCTGATGTTGGGGATTCCCCTGCTGATGGCCTACTTTTATGGGAGGTTGATGTGGCCCAGCTACCCTTGGAAATACAAACAGATAACAGACACCCTGTCAATCCTCACGGCTGTTTATTTCCTGTGGATGATTGGGAGATCCTTGTACTTGGCCTGGTGGAGGTGGACACTAGAGGGCACTGTTCAGGAAGTGACGGAGATGTTGATGTGTGGGGAGGACTTCTTCAAATGGACCGATAAATGTCTGCGACTGATTCAAGAATCAGAGCTGGTAGCCAGAGGGTTTACGCTGTAAGAATTGTGTATAAACATAGAGTCAATAGCCACTAAACTAGGATTCCCCTCAGTCAGAATATCTCTAAACAGAGCAGGTAGCCAGGGAGTTCCCTTTGTAAGCATTATATGCTGCCTAGTAGCAGATGAAATATAAAAAAAGTAGAACTGTTAGCCAGGGGACTCCCTTTTGTAAGAATTAGACATTATCTGGATATATATACAGTGTCACCTCGTTATGTCGCCAGCTTTTGACCCAGCCTATTTTGGCGTTATATCGAGGATGGCATTATTCAGAGTTTGGTCATTTTCGTTCATTGATTTGAAGAAAAAAATGGGGTTGATTATCGTCATTTTATTGTCGTCCACATATGACGAGATATGTACATGTAAATGCATGAATTGGGTTGCTTTACTTCTTATAACTTTGTTTAAAAGTACATATCCTGCACTTTTGCATTTGTAAAACATTCAAGTATATCTAATAAAAATAGTTTCATTTGTGTCATGGTAGGTTCTACACTGACTGAATAGGTTGAGCGGTTGACAAAAACACGTGTAGTGGCTGCAACTTATTTTCTGGAACACAGAAATATGACATCGCACACATAAATACACACAAAAGTCACATGGTACATGAAATTTTCAGCAGTTGATAGCAAGCCTCATTGTATAGAGATTTGGAGATTGTGCAAAAGAAAATTGGCGGAAGTTTGTGGCCGATAGTAGTTTCGTTTCTCGGTTGTTCGTGTGTAGACAATACTACTGGACAATTTCAGAGGCAATTTTTAATTGAGTATGTTCAAGTTATTATCGCTTACCTGTTTTCATGACATGTACTTAATTTAATTTTGCTCTGATTCACTGGAGCAGATCAATTATGTATAATTAGGGCTTCTGATCCCTGGTCGTTGACATTGTTATCGGGGGATTTAGAAAGGCAATTTGACCTTTTGTACATGAATATGGGTGGCAGATGGCGATAGGCGCGGTTGGCATTATATCGGGGTTTAAGCGTGTATGGAAATCTGTTCTACACATTTCAATGGTGGTATGCAGGGGTGGCAATGTAACGAGTGGCATTATACCGAGGTAACACTCTGTGTGTATATATATGTGTATATATATATATATATTTATAGATGTTACAGAGTTGGGAGATAGAAGGTTCCCATTGTAAAAAATTACACATTCTCTATTAATAATTTGAAAATCAATCTAAAAACAGAACAGCAGGTTCCCTAAGTTAAATTAAGATTTTGTCTTGTGATAACTCAAAATAAAACAGGGCTGATAGCCTGGGGTTGCCTTTGTAAGAATTCCACATTGTATGGTAATAACACAAATATCCAAAAACAGAACTGATGGCTAGCAGATTCCCTTTGTAAAAATTATCATTGTCTAGTAATAATCAAATATCCAACAGAAAAATTGTCAGCCTCTGAAAGAATTCCATGTTGTCTAGTAAGAACAACTCCAAAGACAATTGGTTATTGAGACTGTTCTTTTAGTGAGTTCTTGAAAAAATGAGATTTTGAATTTTTATAGCAAACACAGTAAGTGGCTCAAAGGACCACTTCTGTAGCAAGCTCTAAAGATCAGAACAGAGAAAATTTGAGTCTGCTTATAGATACATTCAACAAATTTTTAATGCCAAGAAAAAAATTACCATCCTTTTCTATCTTGCAAATTCAGATCTTGTTAAGCTGAGGTTACGAACTTACGCAATCATAACTACTCGGCTATTTCTGTCACTGTAAATGAACTTCATATGTAGATCGACATAATCAGTATTAGTTGCCATGTGTACACAAATGTAACTATGACGTCACAGTCATACGTTACAATATGAAACGCGAGCCTTCAATTGCATCTCGAGATATAATACATATTATCTGAGGTATTCTATCACTATGAATTTTCACTTAAAGATGTTTATGTATTATAATGAATAAGACGTGAATGATACCAAAACTGAATTTGTGGTGAAAATCTAAAAAAAACAAAAAACAACACATTATACAGAGATTCTGTTCTGGCCTTCTAACCTCATCCACAGGTGTGCTTCTGGCGAAGAAATGCATCGATTTGATGCAATCCTTGCGCCGATCATGTCTGATTCTTCTTACCGGTTACGGAAAAGGGCGAGCGCATGATCCGATTGGAACTTACGGTCCGTGAATTGTCTGAATTTCATCCTAGTCCTGTTACCCCCTGCACAATGCAGTGTGTAATCTTAGAAATGAGTAGGCCTAATGTATAACAAATTGTAATATCTACCATAGCGTCAAGATGATAACTGTGACATCACAGTCTGTGTTATGACATCATAACATAAATGATTTAGTGGTGGTAAAGACAACGGTTTTATGCTACTAACGGTAAACCTCTGGTTTTTCCCACATTTAAAAATAGTAACTATTCACATCAAGCTCCTTGGTACACCCAGTGATATGATACAGTAAATAGGTAAAGCCTTTGTGTAAATTATCAAATGGTCTGAATTTTGCTGTGTTATTTTAAGAGTGAGCCACACCAGTCCTTTGAGCCGCCTGGAACAGAACAAACTACTGAGGCATCAGAGACAGTGTCCACAACTGAGATGGCAGCTGTTTGTCACATGTAGGGACTGCATGATAGCCAGCAAGGACGGGACCGGTCAACTGGTCACACAGTAAGTTATGTGTAGGGACTGCATGATAGCCAGCAAGGACGGGACCGGTCAACTGGTCAAACAGTAAGTTATGTGTGGGGACTATGACAGCCAGCAAGGACGGGACCGGTCAACTGGTCACACAGTAAGTTATGTGTAGGGACTGCATGATAGCCAGCAAGGACTGGACCGGTCAACTGGTCACACAGTAAGTTATGTGTGGGGACTATGATAGCCAGCAAGGACTGGACCGGTCAACTGGTCAAACAGTAAGTTATGTGTAGGGACTGCATGATAGCCAACAAGGACTGGACCGGTCAACTGGTCACACAGTAAGTTATGTGTGTGTTCTATGATAGCCAGCAAGGACTGGACCGGTCAACTGGTCACACAGTAAATTATGTGTGGGGACTATGATAGCCAGCAAGGACGGGACTGGTCACACATTAAGTTGTGTGTGAGGACGGTATGATCTTCCTGTAACTTTTTGACTGGTAATATGTAACACATCAAGTTATGAATTAACCTTTAGAGGTTGTAACTAGCACCTGTGAATAATTCTGTGAGAGCAAATCTTTTTGTAAATATGACACTAGTTTAGATAGCATCAGACCATGGTCTATATTAAATATGACACTGGTTTAGATAGCATCAGACCATGGTCTATATTAAATATGACACTGGTTTAGATAGCATCAGATCATGGTCTATATTAAATATAACACTGGTTTAGATAGCATCAGACCATGGTCAATATTAAATATGACACTGGTTTAGATAGCATCAGACCATGGTCTATATTAAATATAACACTGGTTTAGAAAGCATCAGACCATGGTCTATATTAAATATAACACTGGTTTAGAAAGCATCAGATCATGGTCTATATTAAATATAACACTGGTTTAGAAAGCATCAGACCATGGTCTATATTAAATATAACACTGGTTTAGATAGCATCAGATCATGGTCTATATTAAATATGACACTGGTTTAGAAAGCATCAGACCATGGTCTATATTAAATATGACACTGGTTTAGATAGCATCAGACCATGGTCTATATTAAATATGACACTGGTTTAGATAGCATCAGATCATGGTCTATATTAAATATGACACTGGTTTAGATAGCATCAGACCATGGTCTATATTAAATATAACACTGCTTTAGATAGCATCAGACCATGGTCTATATTAAATATGACACTGGTTTAGATAGCATCAGACCATGGTCTATATTAGATATCACACTGGTTTAGATAGCATCAGACCATGGTCTATATTAAATATAACACTGGTTTAGATAGCATCAGATCATGGTCTATATTAAATATAACACTGGTTTAGAAAGCATCAGACCATGGTCTATATTAAATATAACACTGGTTTAGATAGCATCAGATCATGGTCTATATTAAATATAACACTGATTTAGTTAGCATCAGATCATGGTCTATATTAAATATAACACTGGTTTAGAAAGCATCAGACCATGGTCTATATTAAATATAACACTGGTTTAGATAGCATCAGTTCATGGTCTATGTAACGGGAATGGATGTACATGTAGCACGAAGATTTCAAATCCTTCTCATGAGAACATCAGTCCCCGTAAATTAGGAAAATGTATTTCCTTTTGTCCCGAATGTCAATTTAGGATAATAAAAGATAAACCAAGCAGTCTCCGTGATTTGGATATAAATATAAACGATTTATTCTCTAAGTTAACATTAAAATATACAGTTATCAATAACACGTCCTACCCCTAGCTCTACGATGTAACAACTCACTTTAAAATTAAACCTACCTACAAAGCTGCTGTTGTTTACTTAGCAACGTCACCGGTGTCGCGCGTGACACAGAGATAGTGACACCGGTGACGGCAAAAAGCACGTTAATAAAACGCACACCCATTACAGTCTATATTAAATATAACACTGGTTTAGATAGCATTAGATCATGGTCTTTACTGGTGATATGTTAAGATGGATTGCAAGATCTTGTTTTAGCCAATATGATATTTTGTTTTCTAACAAATTGTTTACTAGCAATAGACAAGCCTGCTTATTTTATGGGTTTTTTATTACAGACACCCTCTATCAGTAGACAGATCAGTTAATTTTCTGGCCCATCTCTCACTTGAGGAGTACGGTCCATGTCTGCAAGTCAAGGGAGAGAACTCAGATTCACAGAAACATCTGGAGGAAGTGACGGATGGATTCTCAGTGTCGGCCATTAAGGTAAATACTCAGCATTGTAAATACATGTATTGCAAACAGATGTTTTTTTCTTCAACAAGTAACAATTGTCCCAGATTTTGATTTGAACTACAGGGGACACTTGAAAACTATAAAGTGTATGGATCTACACAGAAAACTGTCAGAAGTGTATTCTCGTGTAATCCATTATTTCATGAGTGTATTTTGTTTCATTTACGATAGAAGTAAAAAATAAAGAGTAGAATTAGGCAGTAGCTATATTGGTATCTAGTCTATACTTTCACCAAAAGTGCGAGTATCTAAAGCTGACTTGAGGAAATGAAAGTACTTATAATGCCCACAGGACTAATCTAATAAAATTATTTAAGGAAATTATTTTCTATGTGAACTTCAAAATTTCATTAAATCATTGATTTTTTATTAATTACCATGCTCCTCAGTTGATTTGTAGGGTATTTAGATGTCCAAACTTAACATGGCACATAATCATAACTTGCAGAGAAGTTGCTAATGATCTCATAATGTTTATTGACAACAGGGAATTAATCATGTGTGTAAGATGCAATACTCGGAGCTGTGTAGATGTGTCGTCCTCAGGGTACTCCACTCAGTCGGTAAGTCTTCTGTCTACAGGGTACTCCACTCAGTCAGTAAGTCCTCTGTCTACAGGGTACTCCACTCAGTCAGTAAGTCCTCTGTCTACATGGTACTCCACTCAGTCAGTGAGTCCTCTGTCTAGTACAGCTCTGTGACTAATAATCTCAGGTTTATTTAAGCTTTGAATTCCTGAATTTTTGAGAGTAATTATTTTGGACGTCAAACAGCAAGCAAGATATAATCATTTACAGTGGTAAACTGGCATATTTAACGTACCATTACCATATTTGGGATATGAAACTCGGTGGGAAATTAAGTCATGTTGAATGCACATATGTGTAAAACATCTAATTATCAATTTAGATGAACGCTTTATGAAGAGCTTGTGGATCACCTTTTGTTTTAAATTACATCCCTTCAAGAATTACACATTCATTAGTACCATAAAGTTTGACCTATGCATGGTGCTAAGGGCCTTATCAGTGAGAGTTTGTTACCATGCCGATGCTTGCCACAATACTAAACCTTGGTTTTTAAGAAAGACCAACAATTCTCACTTCTAAAGGTGGAGCATTTGGTAAACGAGCAGTCACTACTAACATGTTACACGTAGGTTTGATGCAGCCGAGGCACAAGTGGGGCTTGAACCCACGACCTCCGATTCACAAAGCAAATGTTTTAACCGCTGAGCCACTGCAACTGGTTCGTACAACATGTATATAAGATGATTTGCCATTGATGTATGATATTTCAGAATCCTCCGAGAACAATAATTACCCAGTCACTCGGGATATACAGGAGAGATTCTGTCGGAGTGTGAAGGAGCTCCAGACCCTACACGGTTATTACAGCAGTGTGTCCTCCCCTCCAGACACACAGCCTCAAAAACCAGATGTCAGTAAAATGAATGACCTTGACCTAGCAGTTCACAGCCTTGACCTTCACCTGCAGGCAGCTTTATTAAGGTAGTATGGAGATAGCGATTTTGAATGTGTTTTTAAACAGTTATGTGTAATTAAATATGGCTGTGCTTTGACAGCATTGACTGGTATGGAGAATTGATTACAGATTTGTCTGATCTACAAAATTTAATGGAAGTACATAACTTGAAACACAGTGTCCCATTTAACAGAATTTGACCTGCTTTTCATGCAAGAGATGATTATTTTAGTCCACAAAAATTCGCAGAATGTATGTAGACATGGACACAAAAAATATGGCTGGTTTTTAGGCGACTCTTTGTTTACATATATGTGTCCACATTGAAATCTCAAATTCTCATCAATAAATAATATTTCACTAGTGGAAAAACATGTTGAAGACATATATTGTGTATGTTTGAATTTTATGTAGTTAGCATGTATTATACCTTTGCACTTTGAAAACTTTGGTAAATATGACATTTTATTTTTTTATTTATTTTTTTAATATTTTTTTTTTTGGCCTCCTAGAGTCAGAAAATTGTCAGTGCTTTTAAAACATCCGACTAATCTGGATACTGAGTCACTGAGTGGTCAGGCTGTAGAGGTCAGGAATGACCAATCACAAGAAGTCCTGCTGGATCAAATTAAACAGGAACTGCTGGCATGCAAAGGATGTTGGGAAGAAGGATTGGAGCGGCTCCAAAAGTTGTACAAATACCAACCAAGTCAAGGTATGTTTAATCCCGCTGTAAAAATGGCAGACAATGTATACTGCACAAACCTGTACACTAGTACACCAAAACAGTCTTGGATTTCTCGAGGAGAAAAAAAACCTATGTGGAAACCTGGACTGAAGTCTGGGATTTTACTGAATTTTAACTTCTCAAATAAAGGGGAACTCAAACTTAAATTTGAGATTTTTTTTTCGAGAAATCCGAACCAGGATGATGCAGTTTCTTAGTATCTGTACAGATATTGATTAATGAGTTCATTCCTTCAGTCATCTAGACACGTTCACTGAATAGGTTGCTTGGGATATTCATGTACTACCTCTTTTTTTATATCAACTTTAGCCAAAACGTCAGAGATGGTCCACCAACAGTCAGTACACACCCACTGCCCTGTGGACACGCCCCCTGTCGATCTGTTTAACACCAGTCCCCCCATTATAGAGGACGAGGTTTGTATTGTGTGGATAAGTACTTGTTTCTTTCTTTCTGTACTTTTGGAGAAAAAAATTACCTGTTAAAAGGGATTGCAGATACATGTATCAGCATTTATAAAGATTTCAAGGTTATCTGGGGAGGTTTTAAGCACTAAGGAAAACTTGATCAGCTGCAAAATCTTTGTTGGCATAGATTTTATAAAGAGATGTGAATGATTTGTACACATATATTTTAACGTAACAGGTTTTCGAGGCCTACATAGATGATGAAGTGGACGTGGACCCAGATTACAGCTGGGATGAGTATCTCACTCCCGAGGAAAAGGTGATCATGCTTCAAGTTTATTATTGATGATCGATTTACCCTGCTATGAGTGTCTGCAGTGTGGATTTAGATAACACCTGCTGAAATGTTAAATGTACTCACGAGGCTGCCGATTGCCAATCTTACTGTTGTATTTCCATGATGTAACCATTTTATCTAGATTAATTATAACATGCATCTCACTCAAAATCCAAAGAGTCCTTATTATATAAAGCAAAAGCAATGGAGCATGTGCACTTCAATGTCACTCAAATATAGGTGGTGTCTCAGAGAACAAGATTAAATAAACATCAATTCACAACAACAACAACTTATAGGGGCATGAACACGATTTGAGCTAAAAAAAAAAAAAATCAAATTTCATTTTTCCAATTTTATACTCTACAAAACTTAACTAAAGTATGTCTAATGGTCAGCCAAAGTTTGTTGACTATTACCTCTGATATAAAATAAATTGTTTGCGACATTCAATTTTAGTGATCTCATCACTCGTTAATAATGCCGAAATTAAATCCTCGTTAATAATTCTGCATATACGGTATTCTTCTGTTTATGGAGGTTTTAAATGCCTGGACATGCGCATATCACTAAAATAACAAAAATTAAAACGAATAAAAATAATTGTGACCCAAGAGAATAAACTTCTGTTTATAGCATCTGCGATTATGTAGAATTTTAAACTAGCCATAGAGAAGGTAGTAAAATAAAGCTGTATTACCAACCATCAACAATGGATTACTTCTGATATTCTCCGAGTGAAACGCTATTGATAAGATTCTTATTTCAGGAGAGGAAGAGGAGAGAGAAGCAGGAAGCTTTGCGTTTACTGACAGAGCTGAAGTCGGTGATTTCTGTGAGGGCGGAGGAAATGGGCAGGAGGGAAAAGAAAGCTCAGGAGAGGAAGTATGGGGTGGTGTCCCCAGAGAATCAGTGTAACGACCAGGGATCCAAGAAATCTAACGACACAGAAGACTCTCATCAGGATGCAAGGCTTAATTTTGATGAGCATCATTCTGATAGGCTAAATGTCTCTGAGTGTGAAGATGATTTTATAAACGGGGAACTTAATTTGAATGAGGATTTAAGTTGTAGTGAGTCTAAAGCAGGTGTAGAACAGATAACATGCAATGAATGTCAGAATGAACTTAAAAGTGGGCAAAACACCGGGAAAGAAAACCATGAAGAGAGACTTTTCTCCACAGGTTCAGAGGAAGGGCCTGTTGATTGTTCATTAGGAAATTTTCCTAATACTGTGCCAAGGAATGGAGTGTTACCATTTCAGAGTCCCAACTTCCAATTCTCTTCCAGCCTTGCAGCCATGGCTGTTGCCAGGTCACGTGACTTTGGATTGACAGAGGACACATTTGGAGACAGCGAGTCAGACTCTGGAGACTCGGGACCAAGTTAATGAAGGCTGATCCTCTTACTAGACTCGACACCAAGTTATTGAGAGCTAGTGCTCCTCCTGAATGCAGAACCAAGTTACATGTAATTGGGGCTAGTCCTCTAACTGGGCTGAGGACCAGGTTAATGAGGACTAGTTCTCTTACTAGGCTGAAGACCGAGATTTTGACCATTACTAGACTGAGAATCAAGTTGTTAAGGGTTATTTCTCTCTTGCATTGTGTTACTAACTAACTGCTTGCATAAAATGATTGAAGGTTGATATTGATTCTGACCAAAGTGAACTTTCTCAACAGAATACTCGTGAATATTCACTATTTGGTTGAAATAAAAATATCAATTTGTCTTTTGTCCTGTTAAGATGAATCTGTGTGAAATACATGTACCTGTAGCATTTGGGATTGTGCAATAAATGATTGTTGTGATCATTGGAATTCGTCTCTGTTGTCCGTCTGTAATCAGCTAAGTGAGCTTCTCTAATCAAGGTTTGTCTGGTGTCAGTTTCCGTCTCTATCTGTTATCAAGAAACGTCGAACAGTAGCGGTCAGGCGGGTTTAATCACTGACTGGTAGCGGTCAGGCGGGTTCAATCACTGGTGGCCACATAGCTCAGTTGGTAGAGCACCTGACTGGAGATTCAGAGGGCCTGGGTTCAAATCCCGATCTGGTGCATTTTCTCCCTTCCTCTTACAGAACCAATTTCAGTCAACTTAACCCAAGAAGCCTGGAGTAAATAATATTCAAGTTCATTAAAGTAAACAAGCTTTCTTTTATTAGCTCACCTGAGCTGAAAGCTCAAGTGAGTTCTGTTTGTCTGTCCATAAACTTTTCATATTTTCATCTTCTCCAAAATCACTAGACCAGGTTTAATAAAACTTTGCACAAATCATCCTTGTGTGAAGGGGATTCAAGTTCATTTAAATGAAGGGTCCTGTCTCCTTCAAAGAGGAGATAATCAAGAAAAGGCAAAAATTGGGTGGGATCATTTGAAATCTTAAGAACCACTGGGCCAGGAAAGTACAAATTTACATGAAAGCTTCTTGATATAGCAAAGATTCAAGTTTGTTCAAATCATGGCCCCCAGGCGTAGGGTAGGGCCGCAATAGGGGATCAAAAGTTTACATGGGGATATATAGGGAAAATCCCTTAACAAGAACCACTGGCCTAGAAAAGTTTAAATTTACATGAAATCTTTCTGAGAATGATTGATTCTATCTTGTTACGTCTCTCAAGAATTTTTCACTCATATGGAGACGTCTCTTTCTGATGTAGATTCAAATTATGGCCCCTGGTGGTAGCGGGGAGCCACAATAGGGAATTTAAGTTTTACTAGCTGATATACACGGAAAATGTTTTAGAATCTTCTTTTTAAGAATATTGGGACCATGATTAGTCATATTAATATTCAAGCATCCCTACATTGTAAGTAGTGCAGATTCAAATTGTGGTCCCCTGAAGTAGGGTGGGGCCACAACAAAGTTTTACATGGGAATTTATCAAGAAAAATCTTCATTCCAAGAACAGCAGGTCTATGATTAGTCATAGGGATATGCAAATATCTTCAGGTAGTTCAAATTCAACAAGTTTGTTCAATTCGGGGGGGGGGGGGGGGGGGGGGGGGGGGGGGAGGAGTCCTCAATAAGACATCAAAATTTTCTGTGGAAATTAATTCAAATACATGTAAATTCTTTTCAAGAGTAGCGGGGTCACACTATATCATATGCAAATGTCCCCCAGTCGTGTGGTTTAAGTTTTTTTTTTTTATGCCTCCACAACAGGGGCATATTGTTTTGTCCTTGTCTGTCAAAAACTTCTGAATGGGAAGTGACAGGGTTCTTGATATTTCCCATGCCCATTCATTATGACAAGACTTTTTTTTGGTACCAAAGTTTTTAATCTTGTGACCTTGACATTTGACCTACTTTAAGAAAACTTAACCTATTAAACCTCCATTGGCCATAGAATGAATGACTAAAATATCCGGAAATGCATTATGTCAACATTTTTGTTTCACTCCATATTTGCAGTCATGAAATTTGATTTCTGCATTTATGAGCTTGTATGCAAAACATTTAATCTCTTAAAATTATTGTCAAAGAGTAATACCGGTAATAGAACAACAAAATATGTGTTATGAATAATTTATTAAATTATTTTGATATTTAATAAACAAATTACAAAAAGAAATCATACCAAACTCAATCTCCATACACCCAGAAAATTTATACAAGACTGGAAAGAGGAATGGAAGGAATTCTCATGTAAAAAAAAATATACAAACACTAGTATATTTATAAAAATAAATATAGGATGGCATGAAACAACACAGAGAGGTTCTGCTTCTGAGAATTTCCACTACAAATCTGACCAGTTACAACATTAACATGGTGCCTCATAGGACGACAACCAAAGCACCTGCTTGAGTAGACTACTGTGTATCCGAGCATATAAAGGCACAGGGAGATATCCGTTAACAACGACAATAATAACCATGTATAGAGAAAATATCTATATTATATTTATATATCACAGCTAGAGAAGAGAATTTTATGTAAAAATATCATAATTGTGTTGTGCAAATGGCAGTCTGTTTACATCCATAAACTCATATCCACTCCAACACCAAGTATCCATGTTCTTGTGACAAATATTTTAAATGGTCACATGTACTTCCATTTGTGTTTAAAATTTGTGAGAATATGTTTCTGATTTTATTGGATTTATTCTTTAGAGTGCCCTCAAGTTAGAATGTGAAAAAAGAGAAGCATTATCTTTATTGAAAAAAAAAGAAGTTTGATTTTGAAGTCACAAGTCCTTCTGTAATTTTTTTTTTAATGGATCTCTTTACAAAAAATTGTCCTAACCATAACAGTACATATTCCAGGCATTGTTTTTGGAAAGAAATGAACTTTCCTGGTAACAGTATAGGGTAGACGAGTTTTCCCTTTATTACTGAATTCTTATGTACTGATGTTATCACATGAGAGCTCGATGCATGCTCTGAAACATAAATATCACAAATGCTGCCATCTACACAATACTGAGGACACTGACATGGGACTTTTCCAAGTCTGCCTGGACACTGTCATCAGCTGGACTTTTCCGAGTCTGCCTGGACACTGTCATCAGCTGGACTTTTCCAAGTCTGCCTGGACACCGTCATCAGCTGGACTTTTCCGAGCCTGCCTGGACACTGCCATCAGCTGGACTTTTCCAAGTCTGTCTGGACACTGCCATCAGCTGGACTTTTCCAAGTCTGTCTGGACACTGTCATCAGCTGGACTTTTCCGAGTCTACCTTTTCCATGCTTTCTTCCATACGTTCCTCCACACTATGTTTTTCCGTGATTTTTTCGTGTTCCCTAACAACTTCCGTCTCTACGACTTTTTCTTCGATGACCCTCTCCCCGATCTTCTCGTCCAGTTCGGGGAAGGTCCCCCTGAAGGTACTGCTGGCGATCTCCTGGAGTTCCTCTAGTTGTTTCTGCTGGTTGTTGTCCACTCGGTCCAGTCTCTGTTTTAACAGACGCAGGTCCTCCTGGTGTTTTCTCTCCTGGAATTGGATGTAGTCTTGTTAACATGCTGTTTATAATTACTACACTAGCACCAACATTTACAGCGTTTTCTCTCCTTTAATTGTATGAAGTCTTGTTTACATGCTGTTTTATAATTACTACTAACATTTACAGTGTTTATATTTTACTGTCCCTTTTCTTGCATTGTAAGAGTTTTAATTCATTGGCATCATAGCATTATGGTAAAAATGTATAATGTACACTGGTTGTGGTAATTCTTCATGGTGTATAAAGTTAATTTTAGTAATTTAAGATATACAACTAAGCTAAACTTTAAAGCCAATAAAATAAGGAATGTTCTTGTACATCTATATTGATTGGAAATAAATTCATAAATAGTCTTTACTGTAAATTTATACCAGTAAAAAAATAAGGGGGGGGGGGATACTTGTCTGAGAATTTCTGCTATCTTTTATGGAAATGTTGAATTTTGTATGTATTTGTACACTGTACATCATGTACACTGAAGTAAAGGTGAGGTCAAAAATAATTCTGCTGGTCAGGCTAGTGACAAATGAATTCTAAGCTAGGTCAATCCCTAAATAAATATTACTAACATCTTGTAAGGTCAATCACTAAATAATAAATATTACTAACATATTGTAAGGTCCATCACTAAATGAATATTACTAACATCTTGTAAGGTCACTCAATAAACATGACTAATATATTGTGAGGTCAATTACTAGATTAACATATTGTATTGTCACTTGCTCAATAAACATTACTAACATTTGTAATTTAGTCAACACACTTAAAGATGTTTTTGTACAGGGCAGAAAATATGAAAAATAAAAAAAGAAATGAAAAATACCCTCCAATAAAAACATAATAAAATTCAAGAACAGACATACAGAATATACTGATGAACAGACAGACACAACAAGAACACAACGAAATACAGATACACAGGGATGTGACTGAATTCCTCAGAAATCAGAGGAAAACTGCTCAAAAAGGGAGGAAAACACCTCACCCTACCCAGAAAAATATCATTTTCTGCCACTTTAGATCAAATCCAGAGCGTTTCATTTTTCGAAAATTGAGCAAATCAGAGGATTTCCTCTGAAAAGAGGAAAAATCACACCCCTGGATACATCAACTTCAGAACCCGATTAATCAACGATCCTAGAGTGTTCCAATAACACATGTACAGTACATGAACACAACAATAAGAGATGCATCAACTTCAGAACCCGATTAATCAACGATCCTAGAGTATTCCACAGGTATAATCAATGTATACACCAAATATCTCATCCATAAACATGTACCCTTAATGTATATAAACTTAATATCCATATCTGAATTTCCAGATAATAAACATGTTTATTCAATATATTTATAAACTAAATATTAAAATGATTAATATGCATAATTAATGTTAATTTGAATATTACCCCAAGTGTGAAATTAAACTAATTTTGTGAAAATCCCATTGCGAACATGTAAAATAATGCACTGGTGTGATAATATATAATTATTGACATTTGTGCAGTCAATATGATGATTTAGTTTAACCTGAGGAGAACAATATTGACCAAGCCCAGAGGACAAGCTGAATATTATACATGTACTTCAAGGATAGCTAAATCATTGTATTGACTGAGAAAATGTCAATACTTTTGTTATTATATGATAAAATAAACCGGTTACTATAGCTTACTAGACAAGTGACCATCATCTTTGTCTACAGTTAGAGTGCAAGACTAATTTGAAAGACGCACAAGTTTTCATTAAGACCAAAAAAATCATGGCCAATCGTACCAATTTGGGAATTCCTAATTCTATCCTGGTCTAATAATGAAAAAATCAAATGTATCATTCACCTTGTTGGCATATGGAGGTAAATAGAACATTCTATTTTTTCTAGTTTGTTGGATCTCAACTAATCGGGAAGTTCATAATTTTTCAATCATATAATAATAGAGGGTATATTTACATGTAAGTATCGTGGATATGATTTCACTGCCGGTAGATACATGTACTGATCTGTGTTACATTGAATGCATTTGATTAATCTTAGTTCCTACTTGATACACAATACACAGGAAAATCTAAAGCTTGTCTGGCTCCTAAAACAACAGCCTCATGCATTAGGACAGGGTTACTGTAAAAGTGGTTATTTACGCTGGGAGGTTAAGTACGCGTTTTTAATTAAGTGTAGGGGGAAATATGTGGTAACTGAATGTAATATATCAAATATTTATAACTATATGCGTGGAGGACATTTACACGCTTATTACATGACTGTGATTAGTGTAAATTTCCCCCATGCGTAAATAACCACTTTTACAGAAATTTGTTTCAGGATTTACATAAAGGATGAAGCCTGGAGTTTCCCTGAGTACATTTGTGAATAATGAGAATTGGTATACTACCTCTAGCTATGATGAAGTCATTTTAAACTAAATGCTGAAATAATGGGAGAAAGTTGTACAGTACAATAACACTTTACTCTATTCATTCTACATATATAAATCTAAAAGTAAGAAAACTATTAGAGCATGAATGAATCTGTTTACATTGAACAACACAGAAACGTAAGAACATGAAGTGTAACGTGACACGTATTGAATCAGGACGCTATGTAACATTGGCTTCTCGTTACCACCTCATAGTGCCTACCTGTTCAGTATAGGTGACATTCCCAGGTAGAAACGTGCAGTCCACCGGGACAGTCATATTGCCAAAGGACATATCTCCAATAGTCACTGGATACATGCTGGACAGAAGGACTTTCCGGAACTCATTGTGTCGCCGCTGAAGGTCCTTCCATTGCTTCTTAAGTTTACTGTACGTGTCCTGGGGAACACAGGCCCTAAAAATACATGTATTGATGTACAAGATGTACAGTACTGTACGTGTCCTGGGGAACACAGGCCCTAAAAATACATGTATTGATGTACAAGATGTACAGTACTGTACGTGTCCTGGGGAACACAGGCCCTAAAAATACATGTATTGATGTACAAGATGTACAGTACTGTATGTGTCCTGGGGAACACAGGCCCTAAAAATACATGTATTGATGTACAAGATGTACAGTACTGTACGTGTCCTGGGGAACACAGGCCCTAAAAATACATGTATTGATGTACAAGATGTATAGTGCTGTTAATGTCCTGGGGAACACAGGCCCTAAAAATACATGTATTGATGTACAAGATGTACAGTACTGTACGTGTCCTGGGGAACACAGGCCCTAAAAAATACATGTATTGATGTACAAGATGTACAAGATGTACAGTACTGTACGCGTCCTGGGGAACACAGGCCTTGTAAATATTACAGTAAAGGAAGTGTATGATACTACTGTAAATATTGCAGTACAGGAAGTGTATGTTACAGCTGTAAATATTGCGGTACAGGAAGTGTATGTTACTGTTGTAAATATTACAGTACAGGAAGTGTATGTTACTGCTGTAAATATTACAGAACAGGAAGTGTATGTTACAGTATGTGTCCTGGGGAACACAGGCCCTGTAAATATTACAATACAGGAAGTATATGTTACTGCTGTAAATATTACAATACAGGAAGTGTATGTTACTGTTGTAAATATTACAGAACAGGAAGTGTATGTTACTGCTGTAAATATTACAGTACAGGAAGTGTATGTTACTGCTGTAAATATTACAGTACAGGAAGTATATGTTACTGCTGTAAATATTACAATACAGGAAGTGTATGTTACTGTTGTAAATATTACAGAACAGGAAGTGTATGTTACTGCTGTAAATATTACAGTACAGGACGTGTATGTTACTGCTGTAAATATTACAGTACAGGAAGTGTGTGTTATTGCTGTAAATATTAAAGTATAGGAAGTGTACATGTATGTTACTGCTGTAAATATTACAGTACAGGAAGTGTAAGTTACTGCTGTAAATATTACAGTACAGGAAGTGTAAGTTACTGTTGTAAATATTACAGTACAGGAAGTGTAAGTTACAGTTGTAAATATCACAGAACAGGAAGTGTAAGTTACTGCTGTAAATATTGCAGAACAGAAAGATGTGCCTGTGGACATCAGGGATAGAAACAATAAGGCTAAAACAATGCAGGTCATTATTAGAACATGTACAGTGTACTTGTGAATACCAATGATAAATCTTACTGTAATGCTTTCTTTTCCAATTCTGTTTCAACATTTTTGGCTTCTAAAATCTCTACTTTATCTTTTAATCTTTCCACCACGTGTGTGCTTTTTTTCTTGTACTGAAATGACAAAGTTATTCTAAATCTGAACCATGAATCATAAACTGAAGAGGAAGGCAGTAAAGATTTGACAACTCCAAAACAAATTAGAATTATCCCAATCATTAATGTTAATTGAATTCTGTGTATTCTATGAGATAATGACAAATCAATAAGGAGCAAATCGTCGACTGTCGAGATTAATGTCACCTTTTTGTACGCTGTCAGCGCCCTCTGGTACTTCCCGTGCAGCTCCTTCAGCTGTCCTTGTAGTTCATGCAGTCTGTGTTCCACCTGGGTTTTTTCCTCCGTGAAGGCAGACTTATGCTGCATTAATATAATGTCATGATTGTCCTGCACTTTCTTTAACTGACTCTTAGTCAACTTAATTTCTTCTTTGAGTAGTTCCACTTGGTTTCTCAGACGTAAATTATCGTCTGTCATATCATGCTCGTTTCCTAGGTATGCGTTGACTTCAGTTTCTAACCTAGAAATTTTACTTTTTAAGTCCGAATTTTCACTGCGTTCACGCTCCAGCTGGTTCTGTAGCGAATTTTGATGATCAATTTTACTTCTAAAAAGAAAAAAATATGAAGCAATGAACAACATGTGCTGATTTCCTCAATACGTATGAGAATGTATTGTACATAACGATTCCACAAGCTCTAATCCACCCTCATTCTTCTTCTCTTGACTTACTGTAGGACTAGACGCTCCCTCTCCGCGGTTTCTTTTGCCTCATTTGTAACTCTGATCCGCTCCTCCATTTTCTCCTTTTCCGCATGTTTGTAAGCTTCCTGGTCAATCTTGCGCCTGTCAATTTCCTGTAGCTTCGTCTCCAACTCTAACCTAAAAATATCATAAAACATGTTTAATAAATTTTACAATACAATCAGCTACCATTTTATCAAGCGACTTTTAGTACAGCTACAATCCCTGCACTACCCTGCAAGTTTAAGATGCATTTCATGCCCATGTATAAATTATATATCATAAAAGTATTATCCTTACTTCTTACTATGTCACTGTGACCTACTTTTCATTTTCAACCTTTGTCAGTTTGACAAACTCCTCCTCCCGTGCGGCCTGCACCCTGCGTACAGCATCTCTTTCTTTCTCCACCAGAGCCCGAGATTGCTGGTCAACTTTGTGTTTGTTAATCTCCAGCTTGGTCTGTAGGTCTACAAAATAACAATATATCTATACAGATAGAGACTCTGATGTACATGTTACATTCATTCTGAACACTATACATGTATATGTACTATGTCATTCACAACACCCCCTTAATGATGATAGACATAATCAGGATATAACATTGTTAGCATTTTCATCAATTCAATATATGCTACCAATGTGGGTATTTACAAAGTTCTGAAGAAACGGACCAATATAGAATAGTTTCAAGTATTCGCAGCTTGAAAATAGAAGATGACTACTTTGTCTCTGCAGGTACATGTAATTCTCATGGAGGTGCTGAATGTGTACACCCTGCAATAGCCCAGTCAGGTAATTCTCATGGAGGTGCTGAATGTGTACACCCTGCAATAGCCCAGTCAGGTAATTCTCATGGAGGTGCTGAATGTGTACACCCTGCAATAGCCCAGTCAGGTAATTCTCATGGAGGTGCTGAATGTGTACACCCTGCAATAGCCCAGTCAGATAATTCTCATGGAGGTGCTGAATAGGTACACCCTGCAATACCCCAGTCATGTAATTCTCATGGAGGTGCTGAATAGGTACACCCTGCAATACCCCAGTCATGTAATTCTCATGGAGGTGCTGAATGTGTACACCCTGCAATACCCCAGTCAGGTAATTCTCATGGAGGTGCTGAATGGGTACACCCTGCAATTCCCCAGTCAGATAATTCTCATGGAGGTGCTGAATGGGTACACCCTGCAATTCCCCAGTCAGATAATTCTCATGGAGGTGCTGAATGGGTACACCCTGCAATACCCCAGTCAGGTAATTCTCATGGAGGTGCTGAATGGGTACACCCTGCAATACCCCAGTCAGATAATTCTCATGGAGGTGCTGAATGGGTACACCCTGCAATACCCCAGTCAGCCAGAGGTTCAGCACTTTTACCATATATTATTATTCTTGTCATCTTTTCATTTTCCTTCGTTTTCTTAGTACTGTGAGGTATATGGATGTAGGGATGTTAACCAAGACCTTACTTATAAGAGTTCATCCTGAAGGTAACCTACCATTGAGGTATACACGGTAAATCCTGAAATTTAACTTACCATTCAGATTGAGTTACACAAAACACACCTTAATGTAAGTTACCATTGAGATATGCACAACACATTGTGAAGGTAACCTACCACTGAGGTACTAATTGGATACACCCTGAAAGTTACACAGGGTTCCAAAGTACGGCTCGCCCACTCGCATTGGAGACTAAACTTTGCTTGTGGGCACCCCAAATTTCCATTCTAGTCGCCCACTTGGCGACCGTAATTGTCCGATCAACACTTTTCTTTGTGACCTATCCGAGTTCTATTATAATTGAAGTTCAATTTCCAGTTGAGGTTTTGCCACTTGGTGAGATATTCCACTGGGGTATCAAACCTTCCACAATGTAAACCGTAAGTTGAACAATGTAAGGGTTATTTCAAACAAAAAGAAAGCGTCTGCTTTTACTATTTGAAGTTGAAAGACGGGGAGAATATGGCTCGATGACGGCGAAAAGGAGATGACGTGTTGTGTGTACAAAACATGACACGAAAGGTCCAATCGTTGTGACAGCTTGCCCGAGTTATAAACTTGAAAGCATCGTAAAGCTGAGAAATTTTGAAATTACATAAAAAGTCTAAAGAAACGTGTGTTAAAGTGAGACGTCGTGAAGATCATAAAGTCCACGAACTCTGATATTTTGCTAGGTTGACGAAATCAGAGTGGAAATGAGAGAGAGAGGTATTTGAAAGAATTACGGAGAAGGGACCAGAATTTTAATATTGATATTTTAATTTTTTAAATGAATTGCAATGTGACCTGATGTTTCTTTTTTCTTGTAAAAAAAATCATATTCAATTTCATATGTGTGGGCTACTAATTTAAAAATTTCACGTGGGCTAAAAGGATTTCTTATTCAGACGCTCACTAAGGTATTCAGATGAAGTTGGAAACTTGTTACAGTGTACAAATTAAATGCACAGAATACATCCTAACTGTGACACATCACTACGGTAACACAGTAAATCCTGAATGCAACCTAGCATAGAGGTGCGAAGACCCACCCTAAATATACCTACCATCGACCACGTTTAACAGCTTATCTCTCTCCCTCTCTAACTCTCCTCTCTGTTTTAACATTTCCATTTTGAGGTTGGTGAGATCCACTTTGTTCTTGTGTGTATTTTCCTCTACTCTGTTTTTATATACAGCATTCTCTTTCTCCAGCTCGTGGATCTGTCCCGTCAACTTGTTGTGGGTGTCACCAGTCAGGGCCAGATCTCTCTGCAACTGGTCCAGTTGACGACGCAATGATTCCCGCTCAGTCTGAAAATGATAACTATTGTTTTCACTTGTATTATATATCAAGAGGTTGGGAGAATTAGGAAAACTTTTAGTTAAACATGCTGCTATACAGTTTAAAATCATTTTAGTTATTAGTTTCAGCGATGGTTCTATATAGGGATTAGTTTCAACGATGCTTCTTAGACAAAATATGTGTATTCTCCACAGAAGTGGTTCAAGTTACACACGCTTTTCCAGACTTCCATTTCCAAAAATTCCACTATTTATGCATATTTCCATGACTATTTATGCGACTAAATTTACAGTTAGACATTCAATATTCTCAGCAAAGATCAGTCCAGACGTCCTTTACCTCCAGAGCCTTAATGGTGGTGGAGAACTCCGTAATTTGTTTACTCTGGACCCGGGTGATATTGTCCGTCTCGAAGCCCTGTTTTTCCCTCTGGGCATAGAGTTCCTCCAGCTCCAGGGTCAGGGTCTTTAGCTTTAGCAGTAACTGAGAGTTTTCTTTCTGTAGGATCCGTACACGCTCGGCATCCTGGCTGCTCTCCTCCCGCACTTTAGTGATGGTTGTCTCCCTTTCCTTGCGTAGATTGGTTACCTGTGAAACGAATATTGGTTTCAATTCTACATTTATGTTGATGAAAAGATTCACAACAGCACAACATTTAATCATCTTTCATATACCTTATTGATAGTTATTATAGGTGACAATGGAAACTATAGTGCATGTACATGTATACCGTATTATATATGGAATTTTTAAGCAAGTCACAAATTTAGCAATTTTCCTTATAAAAATGGTTATATATATTTAGCGAGAGCTAATTTCAGCAACTTTATAATGCCAAATAAGATAAAGATTACCTACAATACAGACTGAATTGTTAGCAATATTCAATTTTAGTGATCTCAACACCCTTGTTAATAATGCCCAAATCAAATCCTCGCTAAAAATTCTGCTTATACGGTATTAACATTTTGATTTCAAAGTACACATGCACATCATTGTCTTTGGAATTTGGATGTGCAGTAGCAAACCTAGAATTGAAAAGTCTTGATTTCACAGCAACTTAAAAATCAATTTATAAACTCTGTAAACATTATACATGCACATCATTCATATATCAGAGTTTTGACTGACTTCTGTTTTATAAACCTTGTGTCATTGGGATATATTCATTTCTAAATACTATTCACCTCCGCCTCCGCACTAAGTTTATACTCCTCAATAATCCTCAGGTGCTCTGCCTTCTGTGTCTCGTATTCTGACTGAGTGAAGGCCAGGGTGTGCTTCAGCTGGTTACACAGTGTTCGGTATTCCTCCACTTCCTGTTCCTGTTTGTGGTAACGTTCCTTGTAAAGCTTGGATATATCTTCAGTAACTTGAGTACGGATTATTTCTAGTCGTTGAGGAGTAAAAACCTGCAAAAATATTTCAAAATTAGCCAACTGCTTATAGCATTTCAATCAAGCCTCTAGCCAATTTCATAACATGACATTGGTACGCAAGGGGGGAAAAAACCAAAATTTGTCATTCTCTTTGATAAAATCATGGTTTTATCATATTGACTAATTATCAAGATACAATGTACATATCAAAGTAAAGAGTGAATATTGTGACTTGTAAATCTATAGTATTGTGAGGTAGCATATCGTTGCACTCTGTGGTTGAGACTGAATATTTCCTATCCATATGAAATACTGATTATCTGAATGAATGGATCAACCATGCTTATACATGTTAAGTTCTACAGACTGGACAAAAGTATTCGCACGATCGCGTCATTTTTCAAACGTGTTTATCGAGTATCGTACATTGCGGGTTATCTCTCTTTGCACAGACATGAGTTATCCTTTCACCGATGATGTATTTAAAAAGTTGAAGGTCAATTATGTGACGTAATGATGTTTGTGTTCGTCTGCAACTCTGTTTATACATGCAAGGGAGTGATTAGAAAACATGGGTTGTAAACATCGGAACTCGGTATAGGCTGCTAAGAAAACATCGTAGCATTAGTTCAGGGCTGTAAAAGTTCCGGGGAAGTTGGAAAATTATTAAGAATTCCTATATCAACTGTTTATAGTGCTTGGAATACGTTTCGAGTGCGAGGTACAACAGAAAACTAACAAAGAAGTGGACGAAAGAAATTAGTGAGTGCACGTGCACAACGGAGACTTGTTAGATAGACACAGTTGGACAGAAAAAGACCACTGTAGGACGTTACAAAGATGTAATGAAAATAGCAATGCAAATATTTCAAAGAAAACTATTTGGCGATGCTTAAGACAGAAATGGATACTAAATACGTGTTTGTATCAAGAAAATACGGTCAGAGTTGTCAACCATGTAAAAAGTGTACAATGGTGTGCGGTAAAATAAACTGGACCATGGAAAATGAAAGGAAAATGGTAATTTCTTCTGACAAGTGCCAGATTGTCTTTGGAAAATACTGCCGAGTATATATATGGAGAAGAAGTGATTTAAATCTTGACTGTTGGACTGTATTTCCCCCCGAAATTGGTAAAATATTTGGGGATGCATTACATGTCATGGCGTTATTACTCTTTGCAGAGTCAATACAAATAGCAACATGAATAACTCTGAAAAATATGTAGATAAATTGTGGCCTGTACAGTAAAACTCTTTCAAGTTGACAATTATCTGTTTATGGATGACCATACACCTGTTCATTGATCTTGTCTTTCAACCAATTACAAAACAGAAAAACAAATTCCAGCACTGAAGTGGCCCACACAATCACCTGATTTATGCCCCGTAGAAAACATTTCGCTGGTAATTAAAGGAAAACTTCATATCACATTTGTACATTAAATTCTGGTGATGAACTGTATCACAAAATTCTGGAAATCTGGACTTCATTTAGAGTAAATTATACAAAATCTCCATGCATCCTTCCACAACGAGTGCGCCAAGTTCAAAGGGCCCGAGGGTATATCACGAAAATATTAAGGTACTTGACATTCTTTTATTTATTTTTATTGATTATTGATAGAAACAAATTGTTTATTTACAATATTTTTGCATTTACAAGTTATTTGTCCTGTTCAGACACTCCAAAAACATGTTTGTTTACCGTCAAGCGTTTTCAATAAACAAAATGGCTGCCATTGCCCGTGTGAATACTTTTGTCCACAGTCTGTACATTGCACTTTGTTATCTAAAAGCTAATATCAACATTTCCAATGTTTTCGCCTTCGATAAATTTACCACTGTAATGGTAACTTTTTCCAAATGTGATGCAGATGTGAACATTGAAAGTATGAATCTTGATAAATACAGTATGTTTATTTTAACAGCTGGAATTCCAACAGAAATGAAAGTAGAAAGTATTTATATATAAAAGATATATCATACTTTTGAAAATATATAAGGGTATAAACACTTCACATCAACATTGCACTGTCATAAAGCACTACAGATCATGCCCTCATGCATTTTCAAAAATTAAAATCATTTCTTAAATATCATACATTCACCATACATCATTGAGTAGGATACTGAATATTCCCAAGATTTACTTACACTGCTGCGAATTTCCTCCATCTGAGCGCTTTTCTCACCCAGTTCCCGCCGGGCCTGCTCATACATAGTTTTGTACTTTTCCTGTACAATTTTACTCTCTTCCACAGTTCTTTTGATCTCTTCCTCCATATGTGCATATTCATCTTGCAATCTATCATAAACACATTCGACATTCAATAGTAAACCCATTATTGAAACAGAAATGTTTTACTTTATATACTTTACCAATTGCAGACAAACAACAAATCTTGGGCAATACAAAATTACCGTTTGTGCTCTTCTTTTAACTGCTCATAATTTGTTTTGTGCATCTGACTCCTCATTCGTTCATCAGCAAGCAGCTTTTGAAGTTCCGTCTCTGTTGTAAGTTGAGGTAGAGATGAAGCCAAATTTGGTGCCACAGGCGGCAAACCTGTGACCATTTGACCAGAGTTTCCATATAAGCTTGTGTTGGCCATATTTAGACTCGTGTCCTGTCCTACACCTATGAAAATATCCATAACATCATGGTGAAATGATCTTGAATAACAGACTGACATTTTATCAATTTTCCTCTACATTGCTGGTCTCCAGAAATCAAATTATATATGTATATGTGAGTCTACCACATCAATTCTGTTCAATTTACATATAAGTAATGCATAATGCCATATATATAAGCCTATCAAATATTGTTTTACTTTATCAAAAAATGTCATTTTCTTCCTATAAAACCATAATCGGGTTCGGTATAAACACCCGAATCATATACGTTGTACACAATATTAAAGTCCATTCATTTATTGGCAAGTTATTGCACATTACTGTAGGTTTGAATTTAGTGAAAACTGTCAATAAGCTGCAAGTCCAGACACATTTACCCGCTGCAAGCAAGCCTCAAAAATCTTACAGGCAAATCATGATGTAAAAATATTCATACTTAAAGGCAAGAAATTAGTATTCTAAAAATCAGCGAAAGCGAAATAATAAACAGAAAGTAGTAATGCACCTATTTTCCCCCCACTGATTCACATTGCAGATCTACCGAATACTCCACCGTTCAAATCACAACAAACACACACGCATGCGCACTTGTCCATATTTTATAATTCTAAAGCGAAAAGGAAATATGTTCCGGTAAAGTTATTCTCTCTCTCTCCAGGGCCGTAAATTACATGGAGGCGGAGGAGGCAGCTGCCTTCTCCAACTTTTGAGCCAAAAAAAAATTAAAATTTAAAGTTCATTAGAATTTATGTTGTTTCCAATAACTAAGAACATGATACCTCCCTTAAAAAGCATTCCAAATCTTTCTTTTAGAATGAGTTAGTCAAGTAACATCTTAGAAGGCCCTAGAATCAAGGATTTTGCACGAAACGTGTTCAGTGTGCACAAAATGTGCTCAGCGTCTGGGGGCCTGGGCGGCCCCCAGACCCCCGCCTAATTTCCTGCCTCCTCCAAATTGAAGGTTAATTTACGGCCCTGCTCTCTCTCTCTCTCTCTCTCTCTCTCTCTCTCTCTCTCTGCATGCTGTATTGTTCACGTGTAACATATGTAAATTGTACTAATTCGGATAAGCCTACGATATCATTGTAACCTTGAACAGGTTGATAATAGTTTATTTAAAAAAATCTACCTTATTATAAAAAGTTTTCGTCAATAATTTTGTTTCTTTAATTACTTATTTTTATTCAATTTCTGTATCAGCGTAGTCATTCAGCTTTTTTCCCCAAATATTATTTATTGCATACACTGATGAAAGGCTTTAAATAATAGATGTATTAACATATTAAAACATCAAAATATATGACTAATTTGGACTCATCCTAAAGTCATAACCCTGGTTTGTGAAATACATCCTTTTCTGCTATTCCTAAGTATGTATTTAGATTTTATACAGTATCAGCAAACTTACACATAAATACCCACCCTGGGGTCAAAACCCCATACTCTGGGGAAAATCAAATTTTCAATTTTGGTGAAAGATTACTTGCTCTATCCATTTACTTTCAATTTAGTATCAAAAGCACTAAAGAAAATGTTATTTAAGTGGTTTACACATAAACACTATATAACAAGTTTGGCCATACCCTGGGGTCAGAACCCCTACCCTGGGGATCATGAAATTTACAACTCTGGTAGAGGCCTACCATCTCTACATCACTATGTATTTAGTTTTTCTTACATGTGTGTGGTTCTTGAGAAGAAGATTTTTGAAAAATTTTCATTTTGGGGCAGTTTTTGCCCTGCCCCTAAGGCCCCAGGGGTGCAGAAATCCTGAAATTTACAATTTATGTTCCCCTTGTTCCAAATATGTTACATACCAAATTTGAAAAGAATTAGAAAGATAGTTATCAAGAAAAGGTTAAAAATGTCTATTGTTCACACATTTAATAACTGACCATTTTGGCCCAACCTTGATACCAAAACTCCTACCCCTGGGATCATCAAATTTACAAATTTAGTAAAGGACTACCTGTTCTTCCTAAATATTTATTTACTTTCAATTTACTATCAATAGCACTAAAGAAGATGTTAGTTAAGTGTTTTACACATAAACACTACATAACAAGTTTGGTCCCGCCCTGGGGTCAGAACCCTTACCCCGGGGATCATGAAATTTACCATTTGGTAGAGGCCTTTCTGCTCTACATTACTATGCATTTAATTTTTCTTACATGTGTGTGGTTCTTGAGAAGAAGATTTCTGAAAATTGGTCAATTTTGGACAGCTTTTGCCCCGTCCCTAAGGCCCCAGGGGTGCTGCAGTCCTGACAATTACAATTTATGTTCCCCTTGTCCCAATGATGATTCATACCAAATTTGATAAGAATTGGAATGAGAGTTATCAAGAAGAAGTTAACAATATCTATTGTTCACACATTTAATAACTGACCATTTTGGCCCAACCCTGATACCAAAAACCCCTATCCCTGGAATAATCAAATTTATAATTTTAGTAAAGGACTACCTGTTCTTTCTACATATCTATTATTTTCAATTTAGTATCAATAGCAACAAAGAAGATGTCAATTAAGTGTTTTACACATAAACACTATATAACAAGTTTGGCCCCGCCCTGGGGTCAGAACCCCTACCTCAGGGATCATGAAATTTACAATTTTGGTAGAAGCCTTCCTGATCTGCATCACTATGTATTTAGTTTTTCTTACATGTGTGTGGTTCTTGAGAAGAAGATTTTTGAAAATTGGTCAATTTTGGGCAGTTTTGCCCCGCCCCTAGGGTCCCAGGGGTGCTGGAGCTGGAGTCCTAAAACTTACAGTTATGCCCCCCCCCCCTTTCCCAATGATGCTTCATACCAAATTTGACAAGAATTGGACGGGTGGTTATTAAGAAGAAGTTAAAAATGTTCAATTGTTAATGAACAACGCACGACGGACGACAACCACTAGCAATAGGTCACCTGATTTACTCAGGTGACCTAAAATCTAGGGTGTCAGGGACGAGTTAAGTCCGTAAACTATTGACTTGATGTCGGAGTCATGTGTTGAACCTGAGCATTACTTCAACACGCAAATTACACCTTAAGAGGAACACCATATATGTCCTTATTTAAGGTTGATCGATCCTCATGTGATGTCATAGGTTTTTGCAAAAATCTTAATAAATTAAACTTTGCGCATGATAGAAATATATCTTTCCGAGGAATTTTATTCACTGGATATAATAAAAAATCTGGTAAACTATTAATATTGAAAAAGTTTATATTTTCCATAGATAATCAATTATTTATGATTAAAATAATTTTGTCAAGGGCAATAACTCCGATGCTAAAATTTCCTCTACTGGATGTCTATTATACATTGGTTTACCTAATATCCACAATTAATTTATACATATTTATGAATTATCAGTTTTTTAAAACTGTTGATATTTAAATTTTGTCATTTCAACAAGTTTTTATCTATTTTTATTATTCTGTTTAACGAAAACGTGTGATTTTCTGATGTTGATGTATACTACTGTTTTTGTATGTCTGACATCTTTAAAAAGGTGGCAACACACACACACACACACACACACACACACACATATATATATATATATATATATATATATATATATTCTTTGGTTATTAATTAAATTAAACTATATTGAGTGGAAATTGATAGTTTTTCCACTTTTAACCATTAATATTGATAAGTGACATGAGGATGGAGTTACCTTAGCGGAGTGTTCATTTTCTTTGACAAGTTCCCTTACAGGACAAACGTTTCTTGAGACTATTAAAGAAAATGATGAGTCTGAAGATTTTTTTTAGGGAAACTAGCTCGACTCTGTAAGACAAGGTGGGTTGAGTGTCATACCTGCTTTGATGTACAAATGCAAGGTGAATAAAACGAACAGTGATCAATCTCATAACTCCTATAAGCAATACAAAATAGAGAGTTGGGCAAACACGGACCCCTGGACACACCAGAGGTGGGGTCAGGTGCCTAGGAGGAGTAAGCATCCCCTGTCGACCGTGTCTGTCTGGAGCAGATATTCAATCAAAACTTTATGAAGGTACCAGCAAAGACAGGTAAACAGTGGCTTTTGGCTTCAATAACGACCTTCTATGTGTGATGACATTTGTTTTTGCATCCTCGATATAACAAAGCCTCTGAATTCATGCTTTAATGGTGCAAAACAAATTACAGACGACCTTGATATAGCTATTAAAACCAAGTGTTTACTCCAAGCAGCTACACGGGGGAAATGTCTCAACAGATAACCGAAGAAATTATTGTCAGTCTATTGTGGCCAATCCGTTTCTGGATTTTTTTTTCCTCAAGGAACTGGATACAAGGTTTGAGATAGAGGACCAGGCAGCATATTCAATATGCTTTTTGTTGTCTGTCAATGTAACAAATCTTTCACAGGACTACAATAATAGGGAAAGGACCTGGAGATAGAACTCGAAGACTGGACATGAACAAAGAAATTTTAGACAAGCTGTCCAATCTGCTAAATCTTTTCAATTATCGGTATGTTAATGGGGACGAACGTGAAAATTTTTCACTTTAGATGTGTTTTACCAATGACAATATGCGAGTCAGATCCTGCAAAGACGCATCAAGAGTTACATTGTACATGCACAGTATTATGCAAGAAGATAGATTGACTGGACTTGCATTCATTAGTGTAAAACTGCATTCATTATAGAATTTGACCCAAAAGAATTTGTACAATCTTTTATCAGGCAGGGAAACCGAAGATGATTTCAGTCAAGTCTCTTTGACTAAATAACACCTCACCTCATATCATAGAAAAAGATCGCCCAGGTGGCGCAGTGGTAAAGCATTTCGTTCTAGAGTCGCGAACGAAGGAGTTGATCCTTGTATCTCGGATTCGAATCCCACTGCGGGATGTGAAGGCCGGTCCCTCGGATGATTCCATATAAATCGAGGTGGATGTCACGAAAAAGTTTCCTTAACAGCTCAATGGTCATGAGTTGGAGTACGGACCCTAGCCCTCCACTGGCAACTGGTGACGTCATAACATGAGCGAATAATTCTCGAAGATATAACTTCAAACTTACTGTGCCACTACATATGCCAGAAGTGGTGTCAATCAAATGTGGATTCTAAAAAAAAATCTAAAGAACTTTTAGTAAACTTGAAATCGCAAACTTTTCTCAAATCAACAACATCAAAACCTATTACTTTTCAACACTTTACACGACCATTCCTCACGATAAACTAAAGACTAACCTTTTTGACATCATAGACAGTTGCTTCTTCAACAAAACTTGAAAACGGGAACATTCATATCTAGTGATCAGTCATCAAAAAGATATTTTGTTAAACACCACTGATTCCACGCACAAGTACTCTGAAGTTGAAATAAAAAATATGAGAGAGTTCCTCATTGACAATATCTTCGTGGTCTTTGGTGATCAGGTCTTCCGACAGTCTGTTGGAATTCCCATGGGCACGAATTGTGCTCCTTTGTTAGCTGACCTGGTTTTATAAGAATATGAAGCAGAATTTATTCAAAAACTTTTATGTGAGAAGAAAAAAATCTCTTGCTGTGGCCTTCGATTCGACATTTAAATATATCGACGACTTTTTATCTATTAACAATATATGTCGATTCGATATATCCGTATGAACTCAAAATAAAATACACCACAGAGTCGTCCACTTCTGCTTCATACTTAAATATTTTATTGAAAGTAGATGTTAACGGCAAACTAACAACTCAACTTTATGACAAACGGGATGATTTCAGCTTCTCCATCGTCAACTTCCCATATTTATGTAGCAATATTCCATTATCACATACATGTAGTGTTTATATCTCTCAACTGATTCGATACACAAGAGCTTGTTTTGCGTATGGTCAGTTTTTAAATCGAGGCAAGCTACTGACAAACAAGATGATGGTACACGGGTTTCAACAGTCTCGTTTAAAGTCAGCATTTCGCAAATTCTATGGTCGTTATAAAGATCTAGTTTGCCAATATAACCTATCATTGTGTCAAATGCTGTCTGACGTGTTTCATACCGATTGTTAGATCGTTCTTGGTACACTGATTTTGACTACGGACAACTCCGTTTACCAGATCAAGATATATAGGGCTCACGGTGGGTGTTACCAGTCGACAGGGGATGCTTACTCCTCCTAGACACCTGATCCCACCTCTGATGTGCACAGGGGCACGTGTTTGCCCAACTCTCTATTTTGTATTGCTTATAGGAGTTATGAGATTGATCACTGTTCGTTTTCTTCACCTTTCATATAGATGATATATGATTTATTCCAAATTAGGGCATAAACGGACATAACACTCAACATATATTATTCAAATCACAATACGATATAGGACTGAGTTCCAATACACTATATTATATATGCAATGGACATACTCAATACTTCTCCGGGATATGGGGGGGGGTGTCATATGTTGATTACAAACTCCGCTGAAATGGAAATGCGTATGTAGCACAAGGTGTTGTTTTGTTAGTTATAATATAATACAAAAGGTAGCAAGAGATGGTGCTATGGGACAACAATATTTCAGTTCTACTTCCACCCAGAGTAACATATACAATACCAACAAAAACCAAGCACATAGTATATATACTTCACATATCGAAATTAACTATTAACGCTAATGCAAAACATCCATACCTCCACAAACTATGTTTATATATCATAATCTGCAGCAGAGGGGAGAACGAGGTCGTGCTATAATCGTGCTATAATCGGTTTATGTAAAATACCCACTTCTACCCAAAACAGCATACATAACTACATACACAGTACTTTTAACAGAATGTTTACACATGTAATGATTAGTTATAAAAAAAAAAAATCTGACACAGACATGTTGAAAAGCAGACAATTCGCGGAAATAATGGAAAAGAGATATTCTCTTGAAAATGCATTATATAGACATTTGAAAATGAAATGTATTTCATCTTTTCACATCACAATGCAGACAGAGTTTTTCTTCACGTTAAATTGCATAATATCTACCCTTTTCAATCGTCAATTTATGTGAGGAAATTCTAAATTTTGTCAAGTTCTTCATATTTTCATTTAAAAAAAAAAAGAATGGATAAATAAGGTAATAATTGTACAATATGTGTCCAGTTTTCCATTCAGGGATAGTTCATCTTTTCTTTTGAACAAATGTTCCACAAAATAAGACTTAAGAAGTTGTTTGCATTGTGCTTTAAAAGAAAATGTGGATGTATTCCTGTGAGTTATGAGATTGATCACTGTTCGTTATCTTCGCCTTTATAGGAGTTATGAGATTGATCACTGTTCGTTATCTTCACCTTTATAGAAGTTATGAGATTGATCACTGTTCGTTATCTTCGCCTTTCTTTCAAATGAGACTGTATATTTAGAAGTAACTGTCTGACCATATCAATCAAAGCAAATCACGATGGTTTATTTTTTATCAAAAATTTATTTAGAAGCTGAGAAAAACAAAGGATAAGTCCCATATAAATTTCTAATCTGTGCCAATAATTTATGTGATGGACAATACTGAAACGCATTGGATGTCTAACTCTTAAAGTACACTTTATTGCTTATGCCTAGTATATACCGACAAAAATTTAAGATGTAATTCATCACAAGGTGACTTGGCATGTAATTCATCCATTTGAAATAATCTATTCCTGAACTGTGTTGTAAAAGTATTACAATGTAACAAATCCCCATATTTCACTGCCATGAAGTGTTAGTGGTTTCATTGTATGATCAGATACATGTAATGCAGTCATAACACTAGAGTATTTCTGTAATGTGAAAAGATCCTTAATTGCCTTTTTGTTAAGTTCATCTTGAGCAGTGAGAAGCTACACTGCACCTAATGCAGTAAAATAAATACCCAAGTACTTGTAGGAAGTGACACAGGTTCTGTGTTTAGGGTAAACAATTCTTTCAGTGTCTACCCGCTTTATCAAAAATTAGAATTTTGGTTTTTGAAATGTTGACATTGAGGCACCACTCATTCCAAAATTTATCAAGACAGTCAAGATGTTGATGAAGTCCTGGTGGTGATTGAGACAATAAAACTACATCATCTGCATACATTAAACAGTGAATTAGCGTGTCATCTAATTGTACATTGTCATCTGTTATATTACTAAAATATTTGGGGAGATCATTAATGAAGAGTTGAAATAAGTTTGGACTTAGATTGCCTCCCTGTTTAACGCCCAACTAGATAGGGGATGTTTCTATTTTATTCATTGTTAACTTTAATACATGAACTATTAATATTGTAGATACTTTTAATAACATTTACATAGAAATTTGATCCAACACCAATCTGTAATATTTGAATTTCATACCTTCATGTATAACTGTATCAAATTATTTTCTAAACTCGACAAAACATTCAAGCATATACATGTAATTGTCCTTCGTTCTGGGAACAATAAACTTCGAATAGTGTTCGCTAAATAAACATGTGTTCCAGTGTTCTTGCTTTTTGATAAAATCCTGTCTGACAATTATTAATGACATTGTTTTTCTGTAAAAATGTGTCAAGTCTTCTGTTTAATACGTTATCAATTAATTTTAATGGCACTTGTAATTGTTACACCACAATAATTGTTTGTGGTGGTGGTGTCCCCAGATCTATGTAATACAGTTATGTATTCTTTACACCATGATTTAGAATATAATCCATGTGACAAGCAAACATTGAAAATGTTTTTCAAACACGGAAGAAGAGCATCATATCTATATCTAATCATGCGGACACAAAAAATAAAGTTATTCAATTCTAACGATACTTTGAGTCAAAATGACATGAACGATGGATACTTGTATGTAACTGCATCTTTGGATTTTTATCAAGTACACCAGTATATTATTTAATTCTAAGATAAATAAGACGAAACACTGATTCACTTAAAAATTCTTTAAAAGTATACGTTACGTAAAAGTTTTGTTTAAGAATCAGACAATTTAAAAATGAAAATGAATTTCCAGGAAATGTTCCGAATGCAGGAATTTGCACCATTTATCGTAAAGCATCGGGGGGGGGGGGGGGGTCGCCTTAGTTCCCATACCCCCGATCTTTTAGAAGTAAGTGTTAAATCAGATCTTTAGAAACAAGTACTAAACACACACACACACAAAAAAGCATGTCCATGTATGTACTGTCTCAAGATCTCCCCTGAAGATGTTAAGATGTACACAAGCAAAAAAGTGGAAAAGGGTGGGGTGGAGATAATTGTGAAAAGTACGAAAAAGATCAAGTGCTACACACACACACACACACACAGACACATCCATCCATCCATCCATCTATCTATATACATATATATATATATATATATATATATATATATATATATATATATATATCCAAAGATTCAACAACATTGAAACCAAGTTTTAAAACCTAACAATTAACATATTGAACAAAAAATGCTTGTCGTCAATAGTTACAAAGACATCATTGACCTACTGGGAACTTACAAAGAAAAACTCCGTCGGCATTCACACGAGAGAGAGAGAGAGAGAGAGAGAGAGAGAGAGAGAGAGAGAGAGAGAGATCAAATTCAGTGTTAAGTAAAGATGAGATACAATTGTAGAATTATTTTTTTTTTAATTTCAAAAGGTCTTATCTAAACTGCGTCAAACTAGGAATCGATCTTTCCTATCTACCCTATTCAATAAGATGATTTCATTCACTTTATTATCGCTGTTACACTTACATATGTAGTAATGAAAAAAATACTATTTTCTATCTGATCGGGGTTAGAATAGGTCCTGAATATCCTTTGTCTGTCGTAAGAGGCGACTAAATGGGGCGGTCCTTCGGATAAGACCGCAAAACCTGAGACACAGCAGGTGTGGCATGATAAAGATCCCCCTGCTCAAAGGCATTAAGAATAAATTTTGCAGCCCTTCACCAGTAATGGTAACGTCTCGATATGAATGAAAAATTCTCGAGAGGGGCGTCAAACGATATAAAATCAATCAATCAATCAAATCAACATCTGAATTATGTACTCATCTTCTCGTCTACATCACAATAAAGATCAACATTTATATAGATAGCTACGATTTTTGTAATACGCCTGCCAGTCTGTCTGTTTGTTTTCGTATTGGGTTCATGTCTCCTCTTTAAAATGAATGTCAGTTGTATGATACTGTCAATAAGTTTTATTTGGGGGGGGGGGGGGGGGTCTTTTACGTGTGTGGTTTTTTATTTGTTTGTTTTTTCTATTTTGCTGAAGTGTTTTCCGGTCGCTACACCTCATCCCCTCTCCGAATGATTATAGTAATCTCCGGATGATCATAGTAATCTAGACTGAAACTGATTTCCAATGTCTGACGTGAAGTAGACAGAGCAGTCTCCACCAAATGGGGTTCCGATTCCATATCACGTCTATAAAATATGATATACTGTATCCACGGAGCGAGTAACTTGAAGGTCATATGTAGGTCAAGGTCTGTGGTTTGTAGGTTTTACCACAGGTATCTGAATTTTAATCAATAAATAGATATACATGTAAATAGAAAACTCTCTCTCTCTCTCTCTCTCTCTCTCTCTCTCTCTCTCTATATATATATATATATATATATATATGTATAGATTTTTTTCTATTTATTGATAAAATTCAGATACTGTGGTCTTTGATGATCAGGTCTTCGATCAGTCTGTTGGAATTCTCATGGGTACGAATCGTGCTCCTTTGATAGTTGACCTGTTTTGACTAGCTGCAATAATGAAGCCCTTTCCTACTTTCCTATTTTCTGGGGGGGGGGGGGGGGGCTACAACTCCTTAGGATCTCTGTAATGGTGCAAATGCGGGAGTGATTCACTCCCGCAATATTTTCGATCATTCTAAACATTTGCTGACTTTCTTTACGTAAATATAATGATATTCTATGTTTCTTCTTAGTCAGTACATGTATATAAATTTACAACCTGCAACTTACGATTTGTGAGGATCTATTCTACCGTTTTCAACAATTTTGATATATTTCAATTTCTCGAATCATATTTGTGCGCCATGTTTGATGACTGAAGTTTTAACTTCCGATTGTCAAGTTATTTGGATATGCCACATAAGGTGGTATGTACATCAATGGACAAGTGCGGAGAAGGAAACTATTTCGTCGGTATTAAAAAGATTTAGATTCAATATCAAGTTGAAAAACGAACAACAGAGTGTAAATCATTTCTGCAACCATATGGTCTTCCTTTCTTTGTCGGAGTATAGAGTTTCAACTTCAGAGGGGCATTCAAAAAATTTTAATTCATGAATGTTGTTATTTTTGTTCTGTGTATTTATTGAATACTTATATAAGTTGTGGTCTACAGATACATTGTGTGCACTTCCCATGTTCAGGGTTTGCACATTATTACTTCACCAAGCTGCCATTGTTTTTTTTGGTGCTTCTGTGTACAAAGAGAGTGAAGAACAAAATTGGGCGATTTAAAATAAAATTAAGAATTTTTAATCCACTTTAAACATCAGAAACAATAAGTTACGTATACAAAGTGTCACAAATCTTTATAATCACGTTTCCATCTTTACACACAGTTCTAAGTGTCATCGTTTTAAAAATCCAAAGAACCTCAGGATCCGTTCCCTCCATGTGGTCCTCCGTCTCGCCACCACACGGGGTTCCTCAGCAGGAGACAGCTCGGTGGTGCAGAGGAACCTGTTCTGGAGAGAATTTGGTTTCACTGGTTTGGTTTCTTTTTGAGTGATCCTGGGTAATCCTTGATCACGAGGTTCCGGAACGAGTTTGAATGTTTCTATACTGGATAAAAATAACTTCCGTGGAATAAATTTAGGCATTTTGAGAGCTGGTTTCAGTGCAGACAGAAATTTAGTTTTGTCTAATTTACTTATCTCCTTGGTCTTTTCCTTAAGCTCTTTTAGAATAGGAATCATTAGGCAAGCATGTTTTTTCTGCCATTCATATTCCTTTTCGCGCTGTAGATCTGGATCTGAATTATTCTCAGCCTTTTCTACAACGAGGCTCTTTTCAATCGTTACTGCAGAGTGTAGTTTCAGGACTGTTGATTCCGAAACATCCTTTGATTTTGTGTTCAGTTCTTCACCACTACATTTTGGTTCCGCCGTCCTCAGTGTGTCTCTCTTATCTACTCTTTCTGTGGTCGTCTCCAATGCATTACTTTTGGTTTCCGTCGTTGTATATAACTGAGTGAAATACGTGTCATTTACCCATGGCGGCAAAAATGAGCAAGTATTTGCATTGGCTGCTTTGAGATTTTCAATTCTTAAGATCGTGTCTCTGATTTTGCCATGCGGAACAAAATCAGGAGTTTGTTCACTTCCTAAAAACACGTCGTTTTGAAATTCCATTTTTATTACCACAGCTAGAATGTAGATACTGACTCCAAGCAAGCGTTTGTTTTGGTTTGGTGGTAAGGAAGTGTATTATGACGTACTATAAATCGTGTGGATTATGACGTATTATACATTGTTACGTTCATAAACTGTGACGTGGTCATGGTGTGATCAACATTGTGAAATCTTTTGTAGACAAGTTAGATGTAATAAAAAAATCTTTAGGCTTAATATTATTTCATTATGAATAATTCAAATATCGAAACCAGTTACTCAAGTTTTATTCTGCTCACTCGTTGTTAACACCAATCTCTACCCAGAGTTATCGTTCCTTACACTCACTTACACCTCTGTAAACGTCTCAAGGGTTTTACAAGATTTTTGTAAAATGGCACGTATGCTCAAATAAAGTATGGTTTTGACTTCAGTTACAAAAATATACGTAAATGAATAAATATTGAGCAGATGTCAACTCTTTTTGTGACACAAGAAGCATTGGATTTGGGTTGAAACGTAAATATTGGGTAGTTCTATTGCACCAGGCCTATAGATAGGTACATGAAGAATATATAGTAATGGAAAAACATATACAAATAGTTGCTTGTCCTACATTTTCCAGATATTTCATAAAATAGTTCTTAGTTTTATTGGCCGTTAAAAAGTGGATTTACATGTGAAATAACATTGCTTATTTTGAGACGTTAACAGAGGTGTAAGTGAAAGCAAGGAACGACAACTCTGAGTAGAGATTGTGTTAACACAACAAACAATTATTCAAAAACAATATTCACGCGTGCACAAGTAATTCATATAAATATATATCACAAAGTAAATCTCGGATCAAATCTAATAATGCATGTTCAAAACTTTTTGAATGTAATGCGTTTAAGCGTTTTAGGTCAAAAGATGATTTTCTTTTGCGTCAGTTGACTGTAGATGGTTCATTATTATGAGCCAGAGAATAAAGCTCAGAGTCGTCAGTGGGTAGGGCCTGGGTTCCCGAGGCCAAAGAAGTTCAAGACGCAACAATCTGCTGGCAAGGTGTGACCACAGTATTTTTGGACGCAAAATGCGTTATTATGTTGAACTTTTTACCCAAGAGAAGTACAACAATTACAGATAGTTTTACAAAAAAAATTTACGATTGGGGGGGGGGGTGTATCCTCTAGCTGTCCTTAAGACAATATTTTAATTTATATAAGCGGTCAAACACACACACACACACACACACACACACACCCTTCACTAATTCCTGGATCCGCCTATGCATATATATATATACAATAATAAAGATAACAGAATATAATTGGCAAATTAACTTCAACTTGGAGGGTTGACCACCGCATTTATAGTTTCAATAAATCTAGATAAATTCAACAACAATTTGAAATTCGTAGAAGAAAATAAATCATGAATTTCTTTTATTTGGTCTATGATGAAATTTTTGCGTCAAGAACTGTTTTTCGTAATTGTTATGAAATTCGTCGCCTATATTGCAGAATAACACAAATTACACTTTCTATCTGTTCTGGGGAGAGTAGACCATCTCCCAGTTTCTATTGGTAAGCGGTGATTTGTCCTTCTGAATCTCGCAATTTTACTTATTGTAGCGGACAGTATAAGGGGGAACTTATACTGCCTTGCTAGTTAGCTAGCTTTTCTAGTGATGTGGTAGAGTCTCTCTCTTCATCACGCAAGTTAAGCAACGGCGAGCGTGATCAGCACTTAACTGGGTGACCGCTACAGTATTCTATAAATATCCATATTGTACAAGATATGATTTGGACATTTAAATTCAAAAGTAAACAAGTTGTAAATTTTACCTTTCCTGCAATTATTACGTTAACGTTCTGACAACCATTGCTGCTGGGGTTGATCATATAATTTTTGTTCGAAGGAATTCTCTGACATTTAATTCTGCCATAGTAATTACATCTGGCAGGTAGATGATTGATAACTGTGATTGTGATAATAAGAATGCCACGCTGAGGTCAGTTCCACTGTGACGGGCGTGCACTTGACAGTCATTGAGTACGGTCAACCTCCGCGTGGCATCTTGAACACTTTGAGCCGAGTCTTTCCTATATAAAGTCGTGTTGGAAAGAATAGCCTCACCATTCTCATTATGGAAGATATGAAGATGGAGTTGGCGAAGATTGAGTTGGCTAAAACGGAAAGAAAGTTCCGCAGAGCGTGCGAGCAAATAGTCCTCCTGAATTACAAGATGTCGGAGGCGCAGGACAGATACGATCGGGCCAAGGATATGAACCTTCGAATGTTCCGGTACAGTTATCGCCTCCAGCTGGCCGTCATTGAAGGAATCAAGAACGTGTACCACGACTACGCCGCTCTCCAGGCCGAGAAAATGAGAAGTCTGGAGGTGCAGATATACGGGGAAACTCTAGTCGACACCGACGACGAGTATGAAGTATGAACCTGTGGACTAGGTCAGAAAAGGAACTCCCCCCGCCCCCAGGCTGACATACACCCAGTCACCAGAACCCGCCACGGGCAGACAGACAACCCGTCCTTGGGCGGTGTTAAAAACCAACGGCCCTTTTCAGGGCCACACAAATATTTCGAAAAGACACCTCCATTCATGAAACGACATTCTATCATTTTCTTATGGTCAGTTTATATTTGATCATCTACTTTAACCAAATAACAAAATTAATGGATCGTTTGATTCGCTTTCCTAGTACATGTACTTATTTATAAAGGGTCTATTTCAAAGTCTTACGTCAATTCGATTCATTTTATTGCGTAAATTGAAGACATCTTATTGCTTTAATTTCATACAAATGCAAAGAAATTAGATTTTGGCATGGAAAACTTGAAAAAATAATTCTGTGTCGAGGGATTACGGTTTTATTCATTAAACCACTTCTTGTTGTTCAAGTATGTTCAGGGCTCATCTTGCGTTTGATTATTATTTTTTAACTTGCATAAATTCGTAAAGTGCTCTTATAGAAATGATAGTACGTGTATCAATGGGTTTTCAGCTCGCCTGATCTGAAAGATTAAGTGAGCTTTTCTGATCACCTGTTGTCTGTCCGTCCGTCTGTAAACTTTTCACATTTTTTACTTTTTGAGTCGACTCGCATAGTTAAATACTGCTTGGCATCGGGTAGGGTAGGAGTGAAAGGTTATATATCATTTTTGATATAGCAAGACTGTTTATGATACAAGTTTTACCGAAAATAGATAATTTTCTTCTTCTTTTTTTTTCCAGGATTCGAATAGTCTCTCAAGTTTTTTAACTTATTTCCCCAGTTTTTCTCTGTACATTTTTGTACGTCATGGCCTAGGCTTATATAAATTCCTAAGACTTCAAGGATTCCATGTGCAAGCTCTTGCAAACTGAATTCTGATCCAGCATACGAATACCTGTATGCCAATTGTATCTTGTCAAGTCAAAGTCAACCACTTTGTCATTTTACTACCATGTTTTATTTAAATTCTTTCTACTGTTTTATCATTTCCTTTATAGCTCTTGCAGGTCTTTTATTAGTATATTATCAATGATTATCAGCACAATCATTGTGAAGCGCATAGAAACTATATGTAATTTTGCGCTTTATAAATGAATAAAATAATAATGATAATAATATATCCAGTATTAGTTCTAAAACTTCAAAGCGTATTCGTTGTTCTTCATCTTTGAACTTACTGTTTTTATCGAATCTTCACGCTGTCTGTAAAAGTCTTCGTATTTGTGTGCATTCGTTATTTCTATTTTTCCGGCAGAATCAACAAAACACGCTATTCCATCCAGCAAATCTTTCATTACAGTTTCGATTATCTTTTTTTCATCAGAATCTCTAGGGAGGACGTACTCCCTTCTAGTTTTTTCGTCCTTATTTCCGAACTTCTCCTGCATCACACCACGCACCTTTGAAAACCCGGAACCTCCAAGCATGATACAGAAGGGTGTGTATTCTAAGGTGTGGTCCCTTTTCCTATTCTGTCTTATCTTATCAAGAATGGAATTTATCGCTTCAAGCCAGGGGTTATCTCTCATTAGGTCACCTTCTCGGAACCTGTACTTTAAAAAGGGTTCATTTTCATCAGTTGTAGTGACTTTGGCTAGAACACCTAACCCTCTGTTTTCGATATCCTTAACGGGTTTGTTCACTTCCTCATTATTTTGGGCTTCTCTTTCGTTGGTTAGGATCTCGGATTTCCTTTCGTGTTCAGGTTTACATAAATCGTATCCTGTATGAGCCTCCTTTATTTCCCTCTTCATCGATTCCGTTTTTCCTGAGTTGTCTGTTTCTGTAAAAGTTTGCAAATAAATATATTATTGCTTCTTATTTAACTACACCACAAAGAGCAAAATAAATAAGGTTATCATCACACTTTATTTCGTTGCTTGTATATTCTAATACGTTGATGGCGCGGTGCTACATATAAATTAGAAGATACGGGATTTCTTTTCCTTCCAATTTCAATTCTGTAGTCTTGTTTTGTTTCCGTAAAATAATCAATTTATGGCATGCATGTTCGTCGGGGAGTATGATTTTCCTGGGGTGAATAAATCTTCATATTTCCCCCACTATCATGCAATAAATGTATAATGTCCTGATAGTAAGTGTAATTTCCAAACTCCCTGTTGAGGCCTCATCTATGTAAACAAACTTTGGCGGAAGTTTAGTGTTAATATCCTGATTGACAATAATTCTATCTGTACTAAAGCATAAAGAATTGTAATATGTAGGTGGTCAGAATATCTATCATGGGACCGGGTCTGCGTAGTAGCAGACCTCAGAGAGCTTGGTGCACTTCATAACATACGGATATGAGCAACACATTTACAATAGGTCTAACTGACCTTCAGGAGATTTTGGTGCGCTTCAAAATATACAGATATGCGCAACGTATATAAATGGTCTGCCTGACTTTCGCTATAGATGTCAATTGCCTTCTCTCCAAAATCTCACTGAGACCTTAGACTCACAAAGTCTACAGAACGTTACTGATACCTAATCTTTCTCTTATTTCACCCTACCTGTACACGTCTAATAAGTTATTGAGTTTACCTGGCACTGTCCAATAAGTTGACAATTACTTCCATTATTTTTAAGAACGGGCAGTATCTGTCCATTCTTAAAAATAATGGACAGCAATTGCCAACTTATTGGACACCTACAGGAAACCTTTTCACTACAAGTGGACTTTCTCCTATATAAAAGCCTAAAAAGATAAAGGATTGCGTAACAAAAATGTTTTAAATTTACTTTTGAGAAGGCAAACTGTATAACAGTTATTTTCCTCCCTTGATCTATTTTTACTTATTACATGCTGTACATTTGTGCCCCCTTTCTTGTAGTATTTTTTTCTTTTTAGCTTTTCGTCAGCCACATTACGGTTTGAAAATCAATATATGCACCCAGGGGTGCATGAGCCGAGTTGCATGGGATACATTGTAAAGTCAGGAATGATGTGGCATATTTATAATTGTGAACATTCGGATTTAAACTTTTAGAGTTATTATGCAGATCCAGATATTTCTAAAATGTTTAATCTTTTTTCAGGACTGTGACCTTGACCTTTTTTCTCCAAAATCAATAGGGGGGTCTTCCTAACCTGCTATCCAGCAATATAATCAAGTTTCATTTGATTCAGTTTTAAACTTTTCGAGTTGCTGTCCAGAAACCATATTTGTCTGAAGTTTTCAATCTATTTTCGGTCACTGTGACCTTGACCTTTGACCTTTTTCTCCAAAATCGATAGGGGTCTTGCTTTGCTGGTATCCAACAATATATCCAAGTTTCATTTGATTCAAATTAACAATTTTCGAGTTATCCTCCTGAAACTAAATTTTTTTGGAATTTTAAATCTATTTTCGGTCACTGTGACCTTGACCTTTAAACATATGACTAATTTGGACTCATCCTTAAGTCATAACCCTGGGTTTTGATTGAAATTCGCCATTTTTTGTACATCCTTCTCTGCTATTCCTAAGTATGCATTTAGATTTTATACAGTATAAGCAAACTTGCACATAAATACTATATACTAAGTTTGGCCCCACCCTGGGGTCAGAGCCCTTACTCTGGGGATCATCAACTTTACAATACATGTGTATTGGTAAAAGACTACCTGCTCTATCCATTTAGTTTCAATTTAGTATCAACAGCACTAAAGAAGATGTTATTTAAGTGTTTTACACATAAACACTATATAACAAGTTTGGCCCCGCCCTGGGGTCAGAACCCCTACCCCGGGGATCATGAAATTTATAATTTTGGTAGAGGCCTTCCTGCTCTTCATCACTATATGCATTTAGTTTTTCTTACATGTGTGCGATTCTAGAGAAGAAGATTTTTGAAATTTGGTCAATTTTGGGCAGTTTTTGCCCCGCCCCTAAGGCCCCAGAGGTGCAGGAATCCTGAAATTTATAATTTATGTTCCCCTTGTTCCAAAGATGCTTCATACTGCATTTGAAAAGAATTGGAATAATGGTTATCAAGAAGATATTAAAATGTATATTGTTCACACATTTAATAACTGGCCATTTTAGCCCCATGCACCCTGATACTAAAACCCCTTCCCCTGGGATCATCAAATTTACAATTTTGGTAAAGTACTGCCTGTTCTTTCTAAATATCTAATTACTTTCAATTTAGTATCAATAGCACTAAAGAAGATGTTATTTAAGTGTTTTACACATTAACACTATATACCAAGTTTGGCCCCGCCCTGGGGTCAGAACCCCTACCCCGAGGATCATGAAATTTACAATTTTAGTAGAGGCGTTCCTGCTCTACATCACTTTGCATTTAGTTTTTCTTACATGTTTGTGGTTCTTGAGAAGAAAATTTTTGAAAATTGGTCAACTTTGGGCAGTTTTTGCCCCACCCCTAGGGCCCCAGGGGTGCTGGAGTCCTGAAATTTACTATATAGGTCTCCCTTGTCCCAATGATGCCTCATACCAAATTTGAAAAGAATTGGACTGGTAGTTATTAAGAAGAAATTAAAAATGTTCAATTGTTAACGGACGACGCACGACGACGGACAACAACCAATTGCAATAGGTAACCTAAAAATGGAACGAAAATAAATACATGATACTGAATTAAACGTCATATATTTACTTTACTATAGTTATTGCACGCTGGTGGTTAAGTTCAGAGTTGTTAGAAATATCCAAGAATCTTGTCATTGACTTATTAGACACTTTCAGCTTCGATAGGTCTTTATGTTGTTTACTCTGAATGTGTTGGTAGCAGTCATTTTCCCTCCGTGACCGCAGCTGAAGTCCATGTTGCACACGCTTCAAAACACCATTTCATCTGCTTTCTTCGAATTTTGCAGGCATAGACAAGGTACTCAATCTGTATAAGTCCTTAAAATTAGGGCATATTTTTTTCTTGTTTTTAACCTCTGCATGGGTTTGGATGTTTCGTTTGCATTCTCGCCAATCTGACATTCACCATCCAGTTTGACATAAATCAATATCAGTGGTGCGCTTTAAACAACTTCAATTGACTAAACTGGTTCCTTATTTACCTTGCTTCTCTCCTCGCAATCGGAACTCCTCGAATGTCTCGCGCACTCGACATAGATCTCGGATGTAATACGATGGCATCCATGAGTGAATTTGATGCATTGCCAACTGGCAATGCATCACTGGCAATGCATCAAATTCACTCATGGATGCCATCGTATTACATCCGAGATCTATGTCGAGTGCGCGAGATATTCGAGGAGTTCCGATTGTCTCTCCTCGGTGTAGGACAATCGGAACTCCTCGAATGTCTCGCGCACTCTATGTCGAGTGCGCGAGACATTCGAGGAGTTCCGATTGCGGTGTAGGACCAATCAGCGAGGAACCAGTTTAATTCAACTGACAAGCTTCATCATACTGATAGGGAAATTTCGGAAACCGATTTTTTTTCCAGATTCGTGGAAAATCGTAAATTTTTAACGTGAATCCATAGCGAGTATTTTGACTTTAAAATCCATGGAAAATACGGACAATCTGTACAAGTAAACAGCTCTGCTAAACATCAGGACAATATTTGTATCCGTAATGAAAAAAAAAAGCCTGGAAAACTGCTTGACCTACTTTTAGTCCTAATGTAGATCACGGACGGACCAATCCAGGTGAAATGCAAACTGAACTTGTATTCCTCTGAAAGGAACCTATGTGTAAATTTCAGGGCAATATCTGTATCTGTAACGGAAAAAAAGTCCGGAAAACTGTTTGACCTACTTATATATCCCTAAAATAGGTCAAGGATGGACCAATCCACTGAAATGCAAACTCACTCTTGCAATTCTTGAGGGAGATATTGTAATCAAAGTTGTACATGCATGCATCCGTTACGGGAAAAAAGTCCGGAAAACATGACCCGGATCAGACAGACGGACGGACAGCCAGCCAGCCAGCCGGACAGACGCACGTATAAAATTAATAATACTTTTTTCTAAAAATATATTGTAATTGATATATATTTGTGTACACAGCAATGTACAATATAACATGCATGACTTGTCAATAGCAAATCTTGAACGTGAAATTGCTACATATTAACTTTAAGATCTCTTATACATGTATAATTCAAATTTTGCAAAAAAAAAATTAACGTAATAAACAAAATGAGGCAGCAATTGATATATTTTAAAATAAATTCAATCAAAGATTTTAGATATTTTGGACTTTTTAGAAAATTTGATTAAGAAAAAATTAACAAATTAAATCATTATATATTTGACATATGACCTTGACCTCTGTTATACTTGCAAACAAAAGACTACTTATACACGTGACCATATATTAGATCTATACTAGCTACAAAGAAAAGTTCTGCAATACTTAATAATATAGACAATTAAATCTCACAAAGATGAATGCATTCAAGATTCAGACTCCTAAATCTCCAATGCATTGAATGTCTCCCATATTTTTTCCAGAATATGCCAAATTTATACATGCCATGGATCATATTAGTTGGTTCAAGACATCATGGAATATTTGCATGTATAGAAAGAAATAATAATCTTCAGAGGGAGTGGAGGTGCATGGTGATAAACATTCTTTTTGCGGGAAGAATAACTTTTTCTACACATGATAAGTCCCTGTGCAAAACATCCTGAAATTGAGCCCCTTATAAAGAGATACTCAGTATCATACTTACTGGGCCCTACATTGTTTACTTGGTGTTGAATATAAAGTTCAATCGATCGTTAGTGTTGATGAACCACGTACACATCTTTAACAATAATATGACATCTTTACTACAACTTGCAAACGTCGGCAGAAAAATGACTCAAAAATTTGTCTGAACACTCGTAGTGGAAACAAATGGGTTCGTTATAACGGGAATTTCGATCTCAATAAAAATTTCTTTAAAAGTCTGATTTTACCTTTACGATAATTGGTATCTTATTTTTTCAATATGAAATAATACATCAATTTATTTTATCATAAATTAAGTTTGAATATAGATTTGATAAGTCAATGCACAATTAAGTATATTAAAATTAATTTACATAATATCTTCTTTTTTCCATTTCCCCGGATTTTTTTTCAATATATTCAAAGAGACATTTTCTGAGAGAAAATAAATTTTCCACACTTTTGAAAAATGAAAATGATTAAAACGTAGTTCCACACTCCTGTGACGTCATAGGATTTTGTAAAGTCAATGATTTAATGACAGGAACATAAATTTTGTTGGAATCTTTTTCAATAGTTATTGTAAAATATCTTGTTAGCCATAAAATATTTCAAAAGTCTTAGTTATATTTGAATAGTCAATGATATGTTTCAAAATCCAAGGACAATAACTCTGTTTTCATTAAATTATTTATTAAGTCCATAATGCGATAGATTTCCTTTATTTTTGACAAACATTTTAACCCCGAAATTTAACCCCGAGTGATTTTAAATAGCTCAGCTGTAAGGTGCCAGACTTAGTTTTTTTATGGGGGTATACATACTCTGGAAGCTATGGATTTGAAATTATTAAGGAAAGGTATGGATTTTTTCCAATAAATAACTATAACAGATGTAACTCTACTAATATAAACAGGAAAAAATGATATGTAAACCATGCTATAAGGAAAATGCTTCCATATTTGTTTGTTTTTTAACATTTTGGAGAATAACGCTAATTCAATAATTTTGCACATATTATTCTAAAACTTGATGAACATATTGAAAATGACATGTGTTTTAGTTATTTAGTCCCATTTTTCTATGCAAAATTGTTCAAATTTTCTTTTCTATGATGCTAAGCAAATTGTGATACTATGATCATTGAGAATAATTCATGAAATCATCAAGGTAAAATTTTTAATCTCGAAATACTATAATTTCTGAATAAATTTGTGCCGTGGAATTTAATTTAGTATTTGACATGTGATTTCACAGCAACACCTACAGATAAAATCACTTTGAAATCATGTGAAGAAACTACAATTTTTTTAATATAAATATTTTGATAGTATATCCATAAAATGAGCTACAAGTAACACTATACACTCTGAGCTTTATCAAAAAAGCATTTTTCAATGAAATATATATAGTGGAAAAAAATAAATTATGACTCACTTATGGCCAGGTACTGAGCGCTGTAAACTGATATGTTGTTATTTGCGTAGTTAAATTAGTATATGTTAGGTCACAGATTATACATGTATGTTTTTTTTATCAATTTAATTCTTAAAAAACAGTAAATATTTCTCCGTGACACGTTTTCAATCTAAAATAAAGGAAGCATTTTAAAAATCAAATTAATGTCAAATGTTTTTGCTCTACTATCTTAGATATTTTTTTTAATTTTATTTCCCAGACCTATTTTATAACAAAGAAAATATTTCTTAAACTAAAAAAAAATGGTAGCTACCGAGAATGGGGCCCCGACTAAGCTCCATCTAATACAATGTTCAATGTATACCTAATACATCACACGCAGGATGTATTTTTATAAATATTGATAAAGATATATAAAAGGTATATTAGAAGCAGTAAATAATAAATACTATATAGATCTTTATTATATACTTTCAATTTCATACTCCTCTTTTTTCTTTAAAAGCTTGCGGGCATATATCACACGATATAATTATGCCCGCAAACATTCCGGCCCGCAAACATTACGTCACAATCAATACATGTGCAAGCAAATTACTACACCGTTATATTTCAAATTTTTCGTGTTTTTTATCTTTTACTCAGTTAAACCAATAAAGAAATTGATAAAAATAAATTATTGTTAGTTTCTAAATGAAATTAAAAGTATATAATAAAAAGGTTATAGACTTTGTATGGGAAAATATGACGACTTCGTTTTTTGTCGCGGACGGACCTTGCAAGCTCGGTCCGCGTACGCGTCAAAAAACTCGGTCGTCATATTTTCTCATACAAAGTCTATAACCTATAAATATAATTCATATTTGCAGTGAAATATGCATGTACATATGGAAATTTTACATACGCTGTGCTGCCATAATGAGTCCAAGTCATATCACTAAAGTTCTAGCATATCCGACTCATCAGACAGTGTTACGGCACGTTTGGTCGTTTCGGCACGTTAGGTCGCCGACGACCATTCGTGCCGCACGTTTGGTCGCCGGCGACCATTCGTGCTGCACGTATCGTCGCCGGGCGACAGAACGTGCCGTGAGGGTGGACACGATTGGTCGCCAGTTTTAGGTCATACCCGAGCACGAATGGTCGCCACTCAAGCCCCAACTCCAAAACCCCAAATTTGTTTTTCTCCTCCTCCTCCTCTTCCAGCACCTATTCCCCTCCCTTCTCTGTCTCCCTTGTAATCCTCCTCCACCTTCTTCTCCAAATTCGTCATCAATTTCTTCCGGTTTGATCAAACCGAACGAGTCTTTTGAATTGGCAGGTAATAGCTATAAGGGGGATATGGCACTTTCTAAAGGCCTTCGATTAACAATCAGATGCTAATGAACGCTCCCTTGAAAAATCACAGCACATCTTATTCCGATTCGAAACAGCTCTTCAAACCTTCGACATGTTTTAAGCGTGCAGAGAATAGCCCTAATTTTGCATTTTATAAATGTGGCGTAAAAGATAGACCTACAAGAGGAGAGAGTGCACGAAACATGGCATGGACTGTAGTATTTCTTCATAGACGCCTACTCTTTAACAAGTCTGAGCTATCCCCGCGCTGCCCCTACAATCATCCCATGCAATATTTCTTTCTCGAGCTCTTTCACACACACATACACACACAAATACACACACACACACACACACACACACACACACACACACACACACACACTCTCTCTCTCTCTCTCTCTCTCTCTCTCTCTCTCTCTCTCTCTCTTCCACGCCAAATTCAATAACAGAGAGAAAGACAACTATGTTTCTGCCAAATACATTTAAAAATAGTGGCTCTATTTTGAGAGAGCCAATTTCATGTATGAAAAGTGATTCATACCTATGAAGTTGCAAATACTCCGCTTATTCACTTTGATGCGCATGCGTACTTTGTAAAAGTACCAATTTTGTAGCTATTTCGTACATTTTACTCCATGCTTATCGCTAGTGCAGTATTTAACTTAAATTCCTTTTTTTATTTTGTTCATCATGGTAGTACTGATTGATTTCTTTCTTATATTAAGTTAACATGGTAAGTGGTAAAGTGTTGTTCATGAATATTATGTCCACTAGATTAAAACTGTGCGCGCAGTGTTGTTTATACCGAATCTAAAGATTTCATTTTCTTATCAAACCATGACAAATGGTAGTACTTGCTTTGTATTTCACTCTGTGTGCTTATCAACTTATATTTGTATGCGTGTTTGCGCGCTCATACTTGTCAGGATGTATGTCACGCCATAATTATATTTACTCCTTTATCAATGTATCTTATATACAGTAAAACTCTGATATAGCGAATTTCTGCGGACACTCTCTAAAAATTTGCTATAAGCGTAATTCGCTATACGTTTATACCGAATTCATAATTAAAATATAACGAATTCGTTATAAAACTGATTTGTTCTACATGTATATCAGTTGCATAAGAAAACAGCAATCGATATACTTGAGTTTGTACTGTCTCTTAAGAAAAATTAAGCTTATGTATTTTCGAGACGAAATATTTTTGTACAAGATATATACACACTGATTTATATATGATAATTTATCTTTAGGGATTGTTAAGTCACGCAAGAACATGTCAAAAGAAAAATATCAACAAAATTATGTGCAATACATACAAACAGTCTATCGCAGTTTTCATTTAATTGTTGCTTTACACAAATAAACGAGTGTACGATATAATAAATGCAATTAACCTTCAAATTTAATTAACGAGAATAGTAAACAACACCGACAATATATTTGCTAAATGTATGTGTAAGTATTGTTTTGCGTTAACAAACTCTGTTGAAAAAAATACAAAAATAAATTTCGTAATAAGCGATTGTTAAAATTCACGAGTTTAAAATGAAAAAAAAAAAATCGTTATAAAGGGTGATTTTTACGTTCATTTTTAATTCAAGGGGGATAAGAATTTACTTCGTTATATCCGTAAATTCGCTATATCCGTGTTCATTATAAACGCAGATTTTTATATAGAATATATAAAGAATTTGCCGGGGAAATCGATTTCACTTCGCTATAGCCGTAAGTTCGCTATATTCGTGTTCGCTATATTCGAGTTTTACTGTAATCAATGAGATATATTCTATTTTGAATAAGATATTTAATAAATTTCATAAGATGTCTCATATAATTTACAGTTAATAATATACCTCATAAAATATATAAGACATTTTAAAACTACATGTATATATGACATCTCATAAACTTTATAAGATATCTTGTATATTAAACAAGATATCTTATAAAGTTTATGAGATATCTTATAAATAAATAATGATATATTACAAAATTTATCTTTGTAAGCTATCTTATAAAACATCTAAGATATCTCATATGTTTTATAAGAAGATATCTCATAAATGAATTTTTATAAGATAGCTCATCAACTTTATGAAATATCTTATAAAACATACGGAATATCAAATATGTTTTATAGTTTCAATAAATCTAGATAAATTCAACAACAATTTGAAATTCGTAGAAGAAAATAAATCGTGAATTTCTTTTATTTGGTCTATGATGAAATTTTTGCGTCAAGTACTGTTTTTGGTAATTCTTATGAAATTCGTCGCCTATATTGGATAATAACACAAATGACACTTTCTATCTATTCTGGGGATATTCTTAGACCATCTCCCAGTTTCTATTGGTAAGCGGTGATTTGTCCTTCTGAATCTTGCAATTTTACGTATTGTAGCGGACAGTACAAGGGGGAACTTATACTGCCTCGCTAGTGAGCTAGCTTTTCTTCATCACGCAAGTTAAGCAACGGCGAGCGTGATCAGCACTTAACTGGGTGACCGCTACGGTATTCTATAAATATCCAGATTGTACAAGATATGATTTGGACATTTAAATTCAAAAGTAAACAAGTTGTAAATTTCACCTTTGCTGTAATTATTACGTTCTGACAACCATTGCTGCTGGGGTTGATCTTATACTTTTTGTTTGAAGGAATTCTGACATTTAATTCTGCCATAGTAATTACGTCTGGCAGGAGAATGAATGATAACTGTGATTGTGATAATAACGCCACGCTGGGGTCAGTTCCAATGTGACGGGCGTGCACTTGACAGTCATTGAGTACGGTCAACCACCGCGTGGCATCTTGAACACTTTGAGTCTGTCCTATATAAAGTCGTGTTGGAAAGAATAGCTTCACCATTCTCATTATGGAAGATATGAAGATGGAGTTGGCGAAGATTGAGTTGGCTAAAACGGAGAGAAAGTTCCGCCGGGCGTGCGAGCAAATAGTCCTCCTGAATTACAAGATGTCGGAGGCGCAGGACAGATACGATCGGGCCAAGGATATGAACCTTCGAATGTTCCGGTACAGTTATCGCCTCCAGCTGGCCGTCATTGAAGGAATCAAGAACGTGTACCACGACTACGCCGCTCTCCAGGCCGAGAAAATGCTAAATCTGGAGGTGCAAATATTCGGGGAAACTCTAGTCGACACTGACGACGAGTATGAAGTATGAACCTGTGGACTAGGTCAGAAAAGGAACTCCCCCCGCCCCCAGGCTGACATACACCCAATCACCAGAACCCGTCACGGGCAGACAGACAAACCGTCCTTAGACGGTGTTAAAAACCAACGGCCCTTTTCAGGGCCATACAAATATTTCGAAAAGACACCTGCATTCACGAAACGAGATTCTATCATTTTCTTATGGTCAGTTTATATTTGATCATCTACTTTAACCAAATAACAAAATAAACGGATCGTTTGATTTGCTTTCCCAGTACATGTACATATTTATAAAGGGTCTACTTCAAAGTCTTACGTCAATCATTTTAAAATCAGCAGGTGTGCCTTAAAAGATCATTAAAAAAAGATCCTAGACATAGGGAAACAACAGTGTTATCAAACAGGTATAGATACTGAGACATTATTTATTCCCAAATGTTGAATTGAAAATTCTATTATGTTTATTAAACACGGGACGTTATGGAGACTTTGTCCCCTGTACCCCCATCAGGGCGAACTGGGTTCTAAAAGCAATCAATAGACCCCTTGTCTTTCAATTTTTTCCCCACGCCCCTCTAAATTAAAATCCTAAATCCACCCATGCTTATAAGGCAATTGCTCTGAAGAAGCTAAATTGATTTATAAAATGTTAAAGTACCATCATTTCCAGAATCTACCGTATCCTATACTTCACACTTAGACTGCAGATGTAATTTAGAACCATTGTAACTTATTATTCAAAAATATTACGTAAGCACCCGTGAGTTCCGTCCCCCTTTACTAGCTTTGCTTTATTTGCCACCCCCTTCCATATTGTGATAGTATGCTGTTTCACAAATAAAACAGATATTCTGAAAAAGAATAATAATTTAACCCCTTTCAATTTTTTTCCCCATTATTCTGAATACTACATTAAAAAAATATATCATGGGCCTATCCAATGAATAAGAGGTTTTCATCCACCACCCCTCACCGAAAATAACATTGCAAAAGATATAATTGGAATATTGTCCGCAATTTTCCCCAAACATAGCCTTTTAAATCGGACTTGCTTTTCATCGAACTAGATATTTTTTAAAATCATTGAACTTGAATTTGATTTTAGTTTTTCGTCTGGTATCATACGCGTTGAGATATCACATTACATTTTAAAGTGAAGGAATCCGATGTGTATAAATGGTTGCCTCATTTAGGATCGATTTATGCAAGTTAAAAAAATAATAATCACACGCAAGTTGAGCCCTGAACATACTTGAACAACAAGAAGTGGTTTAATGAATGACACCGTAATCCCTCGACACAAAATTATTTTTTCAAGTTTTCCATGCCAAAATCTAATTTCTTTGCATTTGTATGAAATTAAAGCAATAAGATGTCTTCAATTTACGCAATAAAATGAATCGAATTGACGTAAGACTTTGAAGTAGACCCTTTATAAATAAGTACAGGTACTAGGAAAGAGAATCAAACGATCCATTTATTTTGTTATTTGGTTAAAGTAGATGATCAAATATAAACTGACCATAAGAAAACGATAGAATGTCGTTTCATGAATGGAGGTGTCTTTTCGAAATATTTGCATGGCCCTGAAAAGGGCCGTTGGTTTTTAACACCGTCTAAGGACGGTTTGTCTGTCTGCCCGTGGCGGGTTCTGGTGACTGGGTGTATGTCAGCCTGGGGGCGGGGGGAGTTCCTTTTCTGACCTAGTCCACAGGTTCATACTTCATACTCGTCGTCGGTGTCGACTAGAGTTTCCCCGAATATTTGCACCTCCAGATTTAGCATTTTCTCGGCCTGGAGAGCGGCGTAGTCGTGGTACACGTTCTTGATTCCTTCAATGACGGCCAGCTGGAGGCGATAACTGTACCGGAACATTCGAAGGTTCATATCCTTGGCCCGATCGTATCTGTCCTGCGCCTCCGACATCTTGTAATTCAGGAGGACTATTTGCTCGCACGCTCTGCGGAACTTTCTTTCCGTTTTAGCCAACTCAATCTTCGCCAACTCCATCTTCATATCTTCCATAATGAGAATGGTGAGGCTATTCTTTCCAACACGACTTTATATAGGAAAGACTCAAAGTGTTCAAGATGCCACGCGGAGGTTGACCGTACTCAATGACTGTCAAGTGCACGCCCGTCACAGTGGAACTGACGCCCAGCGTGGCGTTCTTATTATCACAATCACAGTTATCATTCATCCTCCTGCCAGATATAACTACTCTGGCAGGATTAAATGTCAGAGAATTCCTTCGAACAAAAATTATATGATCAACCCCAGCAGCAATGGTTGTCAGAACGTTAACGTAATAATTGCAGGAAAGGTGAAATTTACAACCTGCTTACAAATTTTGAATTTAAATGTCCAAATTAAATCTTGCCCAATCTGGATATTTATAGAATACGTGAAATTGTGAGATTCAGAACGACAAATCACCGCTAACCAATAGAAACTGGGAAATGGTCTACTCTCCCCAGAGCAGATATCTATAGAAAGTGTAATTTGTGTTATTCTGCAATATAGGCGACGAATTTCATAATAATTACCGCAAAAAAAATTCATCATAGACCAAATACCAAAATTCACGATATATTTTCTTCTACGAATTTCAAATTGTTGTTGAATTTATCTAGATTTATTGAAACTAAAAATGCCTTGGTCAACCCTCTGAGTTTAAGTTAATTTGCCAATTATATTCTGTTATCTTCATTATTGTATATGCAGAGGCGGATCTAAGAATTTCTGAAGGGGGTGGGTCTAGCACTTGATCTTTTACGTACTTTTCACAATCTCCACCCCCACCCCATTTACACTTTTTTTTGCTTGTGTACATATTAACATCTTCGGGGGGGGGGGGGTCTTGAGACAGTCCACACATGGACATGGGGTTTTTTTTTTTGTGTGTTTAGTATTTGTTTCCAAAGTTTCTAGTCAATGTTATCGCCATACTCAGATCTGATTTTAAATGATAAAAAAGATCTGATTTAATTAACAGTTACTTCCAACAGCCTTGAGGCGGCCTAGGCCCCAGAAGCTCTGCGGTAAATAGTGCAAATTCCTGCATCCTGAGCATTTCCTGGCATTTCATTTTCACTTTTAAACAAAACATTTAGGTTAGGCCTACATATACTTTTTAAGAATTTTTAAGTGATACTTGTATCTGACGAAAATATGGTAAACATATATCGGTGTTTCGTCTTATTTATCTTAGAATTAAATAATATACTGGTGTACTTGATAAATTCCAATGATGCAGTTACATATAAGCATCCACCTTTCATGTCATTTTGACTCAAAGTCTCGTTAAAATTGAATAACTTAATTTTTGGGGTCCGCAAAGGGGGGAGGGGGGTCCGGACCCCCTGGACACCCCCTCCCTCTGGATTCGCCCTTGATAAGTACCTCCACACGCACGTATATATCAATGTTCATGCCAAGAAATCCCGTCTGGTCTGATCTCGTTGGCTTCAACAGAACCGTATTTTCTGCCCTCCATCTTTATAAGAATATAAAATACTATTCGAAGAAACCGGTTTTCTCATGTCCCGCAACTTTGTTATTTTTCTTGGCAATTAACAACAGAATACATATTTTTGGTTGAAAATTGTCATTTATTAATGACGATTGAAGAAGTGGAAAACTTATTAAGAAAACACAATAAAGGAATATAATTTGTGTATACGAAGTGTAGAATTAGTTGGTTTAAAAAAAAAAATTATTTCCCAGACCTATTCTATAGCAAAGAAAATATTTCTTAAAGAGAAAATGGTAGCTACCGAGGATGGGGCACTGACTAAGCTCCATCTAATACAATGTTCCATGTAAACCTAATACATCACACGCAGGATGCATAAATATTGATAAATATATATAAAAGGTATATTAGATTAAGTAAATAATACTATATATATATATATATAATTCATATTTGCAGTGAAATATGCATGTACATATGAAAATTTTACATACGCTGTGCCGCCATAAGGAGTCCAAGTCACATCACTAAAGTTCATATCTGACTCATTAGGGAGCTCTATCAAAAGGCTGAACCCTATTGATAGTGGCTTTGAGCATTACAAAAAGAAGGGGGGTGCATATAAAATATATGGTATATTACATGATTACATTCATGTATGAACATAAATGAATATCTTGTGCAGAGATACAAATAACTGATGAAAATCTAAGTAATTTAATACGAAACATAATGACAATCCATACTACAGCAATATATATATATATATATATATATATATATATATCCAAATTGTGTTTTTAAAAAAATCACAGTGTCCGGTATAAAATATTAAAAGAAATAGAATAAACAGTACACAAAGTTTAAAAACTATTTTAAAATGTAACGCCTGAGGATTATAAAATGAAAGCGCTTGCGTTAAATTTTTAACTTTGTGTACTGTTTATTCTATTTCTTTTAATATATATATATATATATATATATATATATATATATATATATATATATATATAAGGACAATTTTAAGTAATTTATGCCAGGTGCAAATTTGATGATATGTTATAAGATATTTAGATACATAAAATCATAAATCTTTCCTCAACTCTTTTGAATATGTTCAATTTCCAATGTCTATATTTTGATCTTTTTAGAGCATCGTAAAATGTGTTTAATGAACTCTTGACATGACATGAAAGTCTATCTGATGATTCAATCATTTCTTCCAAGTCTGCACCACATTTTGTATTAATGGATTCTAAGAGTTATAAATGATATAAGAATGTTAGAGGACACATCTCATGTTTTCAAAGTATACAACATTACATCCATTTCGTCTTCTTTATGCTTATAGTAATTAATTCTAATAGTTCGTTCGCCGAAATTTTGCGATAATTAACCACAATACAGACTTAAATCTAAGCCCCGATTTCAAAAAGTCTAGTTAATTAGGTAGGTAGTCACGTGGTACAGTGACGTCACATGCGCCCCTTCGGATTGTGAAAGTACTGCGAGATATTATTAAAAACTCAACTTTTAGGGGCCTAATTTATTTACCATGGGCAACATTTAAAACATAAAAAAGAAGACTGTTTTCTCATTCACTACATTATGGAATCTTACAACAATTAGTTTCCAAGACACTTTGAATTTTAAGATTTCACCAACAATATTCCATACCCTTTGAACATTTTGACATTCATGTAGTAAGTGTTTGTTTGTTTTAATGCATTCTCTACAGTGAGGGCACAAACTAGATATGTCCTTCCATTTACTAAGATAATTTCTATTGTTAAACAAAGTGTTCAGTATTCTATAGTAAAATCTGAATTTTGTTTTTAATGAAAGCCTTGATAATTTTTGAGAAATATCTTTTCGAAAAACATGGTTCTTGAATATTGAATTCTTGTTTCATGGCTTCAAAAGATTTTGTTTTTAAAAAAAAAAATTATAGTAAAATTTGCATTTTCCATCTTGAATGCAGTAATAATTGTTGCCATGAAAAAGAAAATATAGACCATATGTAATATTTGTATGTTTGGATAAACTAAAATCAAACTGCATTTTTATATTTACTGAACACGTTTTTAATATGAAGTATTTACAAATTATGGTGGTTTTTTTTTTTAGTAAGCATATTTGAAAAGTATTCTATCGGTTTAATACCATTTTCATCCACAATATGTAAAAGAAGTATAGAATAGTATAGAATTAGTAGTATTCTCTGATGGTGGACTGTTAGTCCCCGAGGGTCTCTACAACCCAGTAGCTAAGTACTTCGTTACTAACTAGAGGTAAGATTTTAGATAGTAGAGGAAAAGAATTATTGGAATTATGTATTGCAAACAAGCTTAGAATAGCCAACGGTAGAACATTTGGTGATATATATGGGAAATTTACATGTCATAATTATGCTGGTTCCAGTGTGGTAGACTACTTCATTGTATCTGAACAGTTGTTAGAAGATGTCTTGTATGTACATGTATCTGATTTTTTACCTTTGTCTGACTGCCATTGTAAAATCTCAATGAAACTTTTATCATCATTTGAAAGGGAGTATATACATACATGTATATGCGACAACATGCATGAGATGCCCAAACGATACAATTGGGATAGTTTATCTGTAGGAAACTTTTCAAAATTTGTTCATGCATCCAACCGTCCAGAATGATATAAAGGTTAATTTAAACACACCGATAGAGTATAACGAACAAAGTATAAACAAGGCCACCAACGACATTCACAAAATCCTAAACAAAGTAGCTAAACTATCTTTACAAAGAAAAACACAACATAGAAACACAACCAATAAAAATTGGTTTGATTCCGACCTTACAAAAAAGAGAAAATACTTATTTTAGAAAGCAACATTACTTTCAAGATTTCCCAATAACCCTTACTTACGAGGTTCCTTTTTCAAATTAAATAAGGAATATGCCAAGCTGTGGAAACGTAAAAAACGAAAATTCAGGCAGGATATGAAACTAATCCTAAAGAATATTGGAAATTAGTCAAATCGCTTCGTGAAAATGAAGGGAAAAAAGACAATTTAGAGAAACGTACTGATGGGGATACATGGTTTGACTATTTTACTTCTCTATCTAAATTACCAGATCATTACAAGGACAGAGTTAAGACTATAGAAGCCGGAATTAATAAACTAAAAAACAGCCAGACCTGCAAGTCTTTAGCAAATTGGATTTCAAGATATCTTTGTCTGAAATTCAAAAGGCCATATCTACTTTAAAGTCGGGTAAAAGTCCTGGTTTAGACAACATCTCAAATGAAATGATAAAAGCAGCTCAAATACATATAAATCCTTGTATCTCAAAACTATTCAATATGGTCTTAACTTCAGGAATCTATCCAGAAAAATGGTTAGAAGGTTATACAACACCCATCTTTAAATCGGATAATCCAAAGCTCCCCCCAAACTATAGAGGAATACTATAACTAACAGCATAGCGAAACTTTTTAATATCATTCTAAACGGCAGGCTTGATACATTCTTAACTGAAAACAAAATAATACACGAGAGTCAAATAGGATTTTCAAAAAAATCCAGGACATCAGACCATTTATTTGTAGTTAAATGTTTAATTGACAAATACATTAACACTGGCAATAAACGACTCTATGCATGTTTTGTAGACTTTCACAACGCATTTGATACCGTCATTCATGAAAGCATTAAACTAAAACTCCTACAATTAAATATCAATGGTTTATTCTACAACATATTATGTAGTATGTATAGGCACAACAATATTTTCATAAAAGTAGGGAACAAGTTAACCCTTCCATATACACCACAGATAGGGGTCCGACAAGGTGATGTCTTAAGCCCAAATATTTTAAAAATATTTTTGAACGATTTTTCTAAATTACTGGATGAAGAAACCATTGGCTCTGTCAATCTTTCTGGAAAGAAAATCACCTCTCTTCTATATGCGGACGATCTTGTACTGCTTTCAGAAAACCAGAATGGACTACAAAACAAACTCAACTTACTTGAAAAATATTGCAACGATTGGTGCTTAGAAATTAATGCCAATAAGACAAAAGTAGTCATTTTTAATAAAAGCGGACACCTAATTAAAGAAAATTTTGTTTTCGGTAACATATGTATTGAATGTACTAACAAATATAAATATCTAGGAGTAATATTATCCTCCTGTGGTTCATTCAAGGAAGCAAAATCTGATCTATGCAATAAAGCTCTTAAGGCCTCATTCAAACTTTATAAAGACATCAAATCTATCGATCCACCAATTAAAACATTTTTGCATTTTTTTTACCATATGGTAAAACCCATCGCCTTGTATGGCTGCGAGATATCGGGAACACTTTCAGCACGCATGCTGGAAAAAGACAGAGATTTATATGATATCTTTAAAAATTGGGAGGTAGAAAACCTGAATATTAAGTTTTGTAAACATCTACTCGGTGCCGGTAAGAGAAGTACTAATATTGCAATAATCTCTGAATTGGGTAGATCTCCTATGTTCTGCTCTATAATCCAAAGTATTTTACTATATTGGCATAGACTTGAGAATTGCCCAGAATCATCCCTGTTATACATAAAAACATTAATTATTTTAAGGAAAAAATGGGCATTTTGGTACCCAATTGTAAAAATCTCAAATTCTCATTTTTCAAAAAGCAAATGAAGAATCAGGTACGGAAACAATTTTTACTTTACTGGTCAAAACGACGTGAAGAGGGTCAGAAATCAGGAAAACTCACAACATATTTTTCGTATAAAGAAAACATTACTATGGAAAGTTATATATTTTTAGAATCCCTAGAATTAAGAAAAACTCTATGTAGATTTCGAATTAGTGCACATGACCTTCGAATTGAAAGAGGAAGATATGAATTTACAAAAACCAATTCTGGCCAGAAGATTTCTTTAGAAAGAAACAAAAGAATATGTGAATTATGTAACCTTAATTGTGTAGAAGATGAATTTCATTTCCTTGCTGATTGTCCACTCTATGTTGAAGAGAGAAATATGTTTTTTAATGGTATATACAAGCTCAACAAAAATTTTATCTATCTAACAAATAAGGACAAATTTACTTGGTTGATGATTAATGAAGACAAACCAGTAATTGTCAAATTGAGTGAATATTTAGTGCAAACTTTCAGAAAAAGAAGTGATGCTTTAAAACTACAAAAATCATTATAGTTTATGATTCATATGTTGGTATAATACTGATACTGTCCATTAGCAATTCATATATGTATGTACTTGCTTCCCCAACATCCTGCATCCACATGCAGTTTGCAGTCTATGTAACCTGTAGTTAATGTTGTAAACTTTCTTTCTTTTTTGAATTTCCTTCTTTATAAACTGTCTTACTGTTATGTCCTCTGGGCCCAAAATTGGAATAAACTTATCTTATCTTATCTAACTTGAAAATGCAGATGTATATTTAGAAATTCATTTCAAATTAAGGATTATCTCCCTCATGCATAGCTCTATCCTTAGACGAATTTGCCTCCATTCCAATATTTCGGCTTGTGCATCACTGAAGAGACAGTATTTGTCGAAATGCGCATCTGGTGCATCAAAATTGGTACCGTATAAGTTTTACCCATCATACGTTCTTTGAATGAGCATTATACCTCTTTTGTCAATTGGAGATAAAAAAAAAAAAAGTACATAATATCTTCTTATTTTTTAAAGATGAAATACCACATTGATTTAGAAAATATTGAATCTTGAAAAGTGCTAGAATTTTAAAATTAAAAATACATACATCTGTACTTGTTGTATATCAGTACATAAAAATAAACAAACAAAAACATAAACAAGCACCATCCCCCCTTAAAAATAGACCCACCCAAAACAAGTGGCAAGCATCGTCTAATAATCTACATACACAATTTGGATTTTCTGTTAAGATATTTCAAAATAAATAAACCCAATATTTATAGGTATCAAACAATCCGCCCCACCCCCTTTCTATTTAAAGGAGATGATCAAACTGACCATAAGAAAATGAAACATATAATCTCGTTTCGTGAATGGAGGTGTCTTTTCAAAATATTTGTATTGCCCTGAAAAGGACCGTTGGTTTTTGACAGCGCCTAAGGACGGTTTGTCTGTCTGACCGTGGCGGGTTCTGGTGACTAGGTGTATGTCGGCCTGGGGAAGGTCCTAGTCTACAGGTTCATACTCTTCGTCAGAGTCGACTACAATTTCCCTGAATAATTGCAACTTCAGACTTTGCATTTTCTCGGCCTGGAGTACGGCGTAGTCATGATAGGTGTCCCTGACCCCTTCAATGACGACCAGTTGGAGGCGGTAGCTGTACCGGCACGTTAGAAGGTTCGGTTCCTCGGCCTGATCGTGTCTCTCCTGTACCTCCGACAACCTGTAGTTCAGGAGGACTATTTGTTTACACGCCCGGTGGAACTTTCTCTCCGTCTGTGCCAACTCCTTCATTTTGATAATGTGTTAGTATGCATACTATGGAGCGCCAAATTAACATACACTCAAATAATTGAAGATATTTTCAATTATTTGAAGATATCATCAATTCATTTGATGCGCGCAACAATTTAATTAAAGATCTCTTCAAATAATTAATGATATCGTCAATTCTGAATTATTGCGCGCATTAATTGAATTGATGATAGCATGAATTCTTTGAACAGCTGAATTGATGGCGCTTTAATTGAATTAATGATCTCTTCAAATGAATTAATGAGATCAACAATTGAATTGATGCGCTCTAGAATTCAATGGAAGAGAGCAATAATTGATATTATATGCGCGCTTTAAATCTTGATGAGAGCAATAATCTCTCTCTCTCTCTCTCTCTCTGCCAATCAGCGTTCATCCCGATGGATATGAATGAAATGAAACGACTTACGATGAAATGAGTAACGTAATGAAATTATATTAGTATGTTAAACATGAATTATTCCATCCTGTGACATGCAGGTTCTCTATAATGGATTGCATGTATCGTCTAAAGCTTGGCAAATTGCCTTCTTTAAGTTTGAAAATATGGTGTTTATACAGTATGTACATATATTTGGTTTTTGTTTTCTTTCCAAAGATTCCCGGATCCGCGCCTGAGAATTGATCTTTTAAACAGATAATTTTCAGGAAGAGGTAATATGCAGTTACTGTCATTTGATTACATCCTGTTTGTTTATGACAAAGTCATCACGTGTTTGACTATTACCACGCCCACGCTACTTCAGGAACGTTGTGTCGACCAAACCAGAATGGAGACACTAACAGTAACCGATGTATTGTAATACGATACTTGTCATTCTTTTCTTCCACGGGGATGTTTATACATGTTAAAAATTCAGTTACTTGGACCAGTCTCAGTTTAGTCAAATCAGGTCGTGGTCACTGCACACGAGACAGACTAGAATTGTGGTTCTGTAAACCAGTGCGAGTTACTAACCCGATTTTTTCTACCTCGAACTCGAGTTTCTGAATTGTTTAAACTTTCAATAGAAAACTGGATACAGTGCCGACTGCGCCCTCCTAAAATTTTCAAATAGTTGCTCTCTTGTTTAAAAATAATGTAAACGATAAAAGAAGCAACACTTTCTTCCTCTCTCAGAGAAATAAATGACAAAATCTTTTGATTTATTGAATTACTTTTATTGGGAAACTCCAAAAATTCATAAAATTTGCGTCATTTCATTAATTTCACCTTATTTAAAATGACAGAAAATAGTAAAAAAATTACTACATAGGAGACATATTTCAAACTCTAAATTATTAAAATCCAAGACCTTTCGGGAACTTCGCCCACTGGGCTCCCATCAGGGCTTCGCCCTGGACCCACTGGGGGCCTCAAGGCGGCCCCAGACCCCCTGGTTCATAAAGTTGCGCCCCCAAACTGAAATTCCGGGATCCGCCCTGAGATGTAGGAGTTGGTGTAATACAATTAATTGCTGTAATTTATTTGTGTGCTGTGTATGTTTTAAAACGCTGTAATTTTTCTTCACCTTCAACAGAAGGGTGTAAGATAAAAACGTATAATACAGACCTGTTTCATATCGGCTAGCGTTAGTACAATTGTAACAGTAAAATTGTATCCAACATTTCTCACAATTATATTGAAATAGTTACAGTATCTCCAAACTTTATTGCCACTGTCAATGCCAATCCGTTCATTTATATCTTACAATAAAATATGCATTGAATAGATACATTTGTATCTTTCAAATTGCTGAATATAGGTCAAATTTGGAGTTTTAAATATTTAATTGCCATCGCATTTCAGAGGACATCTGTTTAATGCGACCCATGTGTTTTGTGTGACACAGATTAATGATGACCACCGTGGTGATCTCCGTGATGACCTCCATGATGACCCCCGTAATGATGCCCGCCATGGTGTTCTCCAATAATTGGTGGATAAGTCCCAAAATGTCCCGAGTGATGATGACGACAATGGCGGCAAATCATGGCAAAGCAACATCCCAGCAATAGAGTTCCAAGGACAGCACCAATCACTATACCCGCAATAATTCCAGCCGACCTGAATCATGACAATATGGTTAGATTGTTGTCCTTTCGCCTTTCGATTTCCATTTTAAGGTCTAAATCGTCTCAAGTTTAATTCTAATATAGAAATCGGAGCATTATTTGCCTTCTGGCCGCAATCGTGCAATTAACCTGACGAATAATGGTAAGTGACGGTATTTAACCGTTTGAAATCTGATTTAAAATGCCCGTATGTAGAAAAGAACTGACGAAAAATTGTTATACACATAATAAAGATTGCTACCGTGGGCTTGAATACGAATGAAACTAAAAGCTTGAAAACTTACATAATCATATTTCAGTCAAAGACAAGTCACTTCTAAAATACGAAAGAACTGAAATAAAGGAAAGTTAAAAGAATTGTATCAAATGTCACAAGTACTTTAACATGATTGGTTTAAATAGCTATTTGAATTCATCATTTTAACTCAGTTGCATACAATGTTTTATACTTTCGATTTAAAGTGTGATATTGGAGATACTTACTAAAAATATTGAAATTTATACTTACTAGCTTATTCATAATCCAATTTTCGTTTATGTACACAAATGGATATTCTATGCTGTTGGATTTTCTCGTCTTTTTCATAAATATGAATCCCGTCTCACTGAATTTGTATGAAGTGGACTTAACAATGCACATCACACGACATACTAGTAAATGTCTTCTCCTTGTGTTCGCGTACAGGAAATCCACTCTTCCCGGTATGGCTGTATATAATATTCCAATTGTCCCCCCATTTATTGACAATTTTCAGTGGATAAATTATCCGTCATTTTGTTGATCATCCCAATCAATTTCACAATTATGTGCTAACCTCGCAGTGATTTCACAATTATGTGCTAACCTCGCAGTGCAATTTCACAATTATGTGCTAACCTCGCAGTGATTTCACAATTATGTGCTAACCTCGCAGTGCAATTTCACAATTATGTGCTAACCTCGCAGTGATTTCTGCACTGGAAAACCTGTCATTCTGACGAAACTAGATGTCGCCTTAACCTTTAGAGAAATTAATTGTTTAAGGGCACATCTTTTTATCTTTAACTTACTGCTAAATTTTACTATTTTTACGACTTTGTAATCCATAAAAAATTCAATGCGTAATGTTTTAAACGGTACACTGTAGTTTACATATAATGTTCTAATTCATGTCCCCTACGAAATCCACATGTTAAAGTTAACTACACCTCCACATGTTATAGTTAATGACTGACACTACTGTTAACTACACCTCCACATGTTATAGTTAATGACTGACTACAGTTATCTACACCTCCACATGTTATAGTTAATGACTGACACTACAGTTATCTACACCTCCGCATGTTATAGTTAACGACTGACACTACAGTTAACTACACATCCACATGTTATAGTTAATGAATGACACTACAGTTAACTACACTTCTACATGTAATAGTTAATGACTGACTAGTTATCTACACTTCCACATGTTATAGTTAACGACTGACACTACAGTTAAATACACTTCCACATGTTATAGTTAATTACTGACTACAGTTAACTACACTTCTACATGTAATAGTTAATGACTGACTACAGTTATCTACACCTCTACATGTTATAGTTAATGACTGACACTACAGTTAACTACACCTCCACATGTTATAGTTAACTACACCTCCACATGTTATAGTTAACGACTGACACTAAAGTTAACTACACCTCTACATGTTATAGTTAATGACTGACACTATAGTTATCTACACCTCCACATGTTATAGTTAACGACTGACACTACAGTTAACTACACCTCCACATGTTATAGTTAATGACTGACTACAGTTATCTACACCTCCACATGTTATAGTTAATGACTGACTACAATTAACTACACCTCCACATGTTATAGTTAATGACTGACTACAGTTATCTACACCTCCACATGTTATAGTTAATGACTGACTACAGTTATCTACACCTCCACATGTTATAGTTAATGACTGACTACAGTTATCTACACCTCCACATGTTATAGTTAATGACTGACACTACATTTAACTACACCTCCACATGTTATAGTTAATGACTGACTACAGTTATCTACACCTCCACATGTTATAGTTAATGTCTGATACTACAGTTAACTACACCTCCACATGTTATAGTTAATGACTGACACTACAGTTAACTACACCTCCACATGTTATAGTTAACTACACCTCCACATGTTATAGTTAACGACTGACACTAAAGTTAACTACACCTCTACATGTTATAGTTAATGACTGACACTACAGTTATCTACACCTCCGCATGTTATAGTTAACGACTGACACTACAGTTAACTACACCTCCACATGTTATAGTTAATTACTGACTACAGTTAACTACACTTCTACATGTAATAGTTAATGACTGACTACAGTTATCTACACCTCTACATGTTATAGTTAATGACTGACACTACAGTTAACTACACCTCCACATGTTATAGTTAATGACTGACACTACAGTTAACTACACCTCCACATGTTATAGTTAACTACACCTCCACATGTTATAGTTAACTACACCTCCACATGTTATAGTTAACGACTGACACTAAAGTTAACTACACCTCTACATGTTATAGTTAATGACTGACACTACAGTTATCTACACCTCCACATGTTATAGTTAATGACTGACACTACAGTTAACTACACCTCCACATGTGATAGTTAATGACTGACTACAGTTAACTACACCTCCACATGTTATAGTTAATGACTGACTACAGTTAACTACACCTCCACATGTTATAGTTAATGACTGACTACAGTTATCTACACCTCCACATGTTATAGTTAACGACTGACACTACAGTTAACTACACCTCCACATGTTATAGTTAATGACTGACACTACAGTTATCTACACCTCCACATGTTATAGTTAATGACTGACTACAGTTAACTACACCTCCACATGTTATAGTTAATGACTGACTACAGTTAACTACACCTTCACATGTTATAGTTAATGACTGACACTACAGTTAACTACAACTCCACATGTTATAGTTAATGACTGACTACAGGTATCTACACCTCCACATGTTATAGTTAATGACTGACTACAATTAACTACACCTCCACATGTTATAGTTAATGACTGACTACAGTTATCTACACCTCCACATGTTATAGTTAATGACTGACTACAGTTATCTACACCTCCACATGTTATAGTTAATGACTGACTACAGTTATCTACACCTCCACATGTTATAGTTAATGACTGACACTACATTTAACTACACCTCCACATGTTATAGTTAATGACTGACTACAGTTATCTACACCTCCACATGTTATAGTTAATGTCTGATACTACAGTTAACTACACCTCCACATGTTATAGTTAATGACTGACACTACAGTTAACTACACCTCCACATGTTATAGTTAACTACACCTCCACATGTTATAGTTAACGACTGACACTAAAGTTAACTACACCTCCGCATGTTATAGTTAACGACTGACACTACAGTTAACTACACCTCCACATGTTATAGTTAATTACTGACTACAGTTAACTACACTTCTACATGTAATAGTTAATGACTGACTACAGTTATCTACACCTCTACATGTTATAGTTAATGACTGACACTACAGTTAACTACACCTCCACATGTTATAGTTAATGACTGACACTACAGTTAACTACACCTCCACATGTTATAGTTAACTACACCTCCACATGTTATAGTTAACTACACCTCCACATGTTATAGTTAACGACTGACACTAAAGTTAACTACACCTCTACATGTTATAGTTAATGACTGACACTACAGTTATCTACACCTCCACATGTTATAGTTAATGACTGACACTACAGTTAACTACACCTCCACATGTGATAGTTAATGACTGACTACAGTTAACTACACCTCCACATGTTATAGTTAATGACTGACTACAGTTAACTACACCTCCACATGTTATAGTTAATGACTGACTACAGTTATCTACACCTCCACATGTTATAGTTAACGACTGACACTACAGTTAACTACACCTCCACATGTTATAGTTAATGACTGACACTACAGTTATCTACACCTCCACATGTTATAGTTAATGACTGACTACAGTTAACTACACCTCCACATGTTATAGTTAATGACTGACTACAGTTAACTACACCTTCACATGTTATAGTTAATGACTGACACTACAGTTAACTACAACTCCACATGTTATAGTTAATGACTGACTACAGGTATCTACACCTCCACATGTTATAGTTAATGACTGACTACAGTTAACTACACCTCCACATGTTATAGTTAATGACTGACTACAGTTAACTACACCTCCACATGTTATAGTTAATGACTGACACTACAGTTATCTACACCTCCACATGTGATAGTTAATGACTGACTACAGTTAACTACACCTCCACATGTTATAGTTAATGACTGACTACAGTTAACTACACCTCCACATGTTATAGTTAATGTCTGATACTACAGTTAACTACACCTCCACATGTTATAGTTAATGACTGACTACAGTTAACTACACTTCTACATGTAATAGTTAATGACTGACTACAGTTATCTACACCTCCACATGTTATAGTTAATGACTGACACTACAGTTAACTACACCTCCACATGTTATAGTTAATGACTGACACTACAGTTAACTACACCTCCACATGTTATAGTTAACTACACCACCACATGTTATAGTTAACGACTGACACTAAAGTTAACTACACCTCCACATGTTATAGTTAATGACTGACACTACAGTTATCTACACCTCCACATGTTATAGTTAACGACTGACACTACAGTTAACTACACCTCCACATGTTATAGTTAATGACTGACTACAGTTAACTACACTTCTACATGTAATAGTTAATGACTGACTACAGTTATCTACACCTCTACATGTTATAGTTAATGACTGACACTACAGTTAACTACACCTCCACATGTTATAGTTAATGACTGACACTAGTTATCTACACCTCCACATGTTATAGTTAATGACTGACACTACAGTTAACTACACCTCCACATGTTATAGTTAATGTCTGATACTACAGTTAACTACACCTCCACATGTTATAGTTAATGACTGACTACAGTTATCTACACCTCCACATGTTATAGTTAATGACTGACTACAGTTAACTACACTTCTACATGTTATAGTTAATGACTGACTACAGTTATCTACACCTCCACATGTTATAGTTAACGACTGACACTACATTTAACTACACCTCCACATGTTATAGTTAACTACACCTCCACATGTTATAGTTAATGACTGACTACAGTTATCTACACCTCTACATGTTATAATTAACGACTGACACTACAGTTAACTACACCTCCACATGTTATAGTTAATGACTGACACTACAGTTATCTACACCTCCACATGTTATAGTTAACTACACCTCCACATGTTATAGTTAACGACTGACTACAGTTATCTACACCTCCACATGTTATAGTTAATGACTGACTACAGTTATCTACACCTCTACATGTTATAGTTAACGACTGACACTACAGTTAACTACACCTCCACATGTGATAGTTAATGACTGACTACAGTTAACTACACCTCCACATGTTATAGTTAACGACTGACTACAGTTAACTACACCTCCACATGTTATAGTTAATGACTGACTACATTTATCTACACCTCTACATGTTATAGTTAACGACTGACACTACAGTTAACTACACCTCCACATGTGATAGTTAATGACTGACTACAGTTAACTACACCTCCACATGTTATAGTTAATGACTGACTATAGTTAACTACACCTCCACATGTTATACTTAATGACTGACTACAGTTATCTACACCTCCACATGTTATAGTTAACGACTGAAGTTGATTAGATCTTCATTATGATGAGGCCTGTATTACCAGGAATGTAAAGAGATAAGTGGGTCGTACTTTTCCCGTTATATTTGTATGCAAAGTTTGATTTAAGCCCCACCCCCTGTTAATAGTAATAGATTGTAGTTAATGAAATGTAAAATTTCAATTGAACCTGAGTAATGAAGAATCAACCCGCTTCCTTCCCCACGATTTCAAATTTCCACAATTGTGAAGTTAACTTTTTATCTGCCCCCCACCTCGCACCTCACTTTAAAAACGATGCTACGTGTACGCACTGCACATATGAGGCATGGATATTGTTTGTAATATGGAGATATAAAAACAATGAAAGCATGGTGTAATATCTGCATATGATAATTGGTTTCGTGGCCGATTATGCAAACTACCACGTGCTTCATTTCTTTTACCATAATACGAACCATTTTGACAGTTATTCTTTAATTGTAAGTAGTCTGAGTGAAATACATGAACTTAACTCTCTCAGGTATCGTGTATTTACTTCATACTTTAATAACTGTTGAAACAAAAGGTTTTATATGCTGTCTGCTTTCATTGAGGACTCGAATAACTTAAAAAGTTCTATATGAATGAAGCAGAGGAACTGCACTAAAATATTCTGCCATTGGAAACTTTAATTTATCTATTTAATGGGGGAAATGCAATCTTGATAGAAAGTAACCTAACAGAAAAATTAAAACCCACGCTGGACATCACGATTTACAAACCAAAAAAACAACAACAAAACACTGAGCTTTAAACAGTATTTTATTATGTATAACATAATAAGGATTATGCAACAGGTTTAGCCTAAATAACTTTGAACCTTCTGCATAACCAACTAATAGGGGAAGAAAAGAGAGTGGCCGGGTAGTTACATGTAATGGGAACCAAGAAAGACAAACAAAAGAAAAGAAAAAGAACCAAATATTATCAAATCAAACAAACAAAGCAAGAAAAAGTAAATACCAAAAAAAAAAAAAAAGAAAGAAGGAAAAACGGGGTACCTACTCATGATTATACCTTGTAACTTGTACAATGTGACACACCTACTGAAATATGTATTAAAGGTATTTTTTTCAAAATCTTTTGGCTTTGTACTCCTAACCATATTCAATATTTTTTACATTGTCTTTGAAACTGACACTGATTTTTTTCATGCAGCAGACAAGAGGGAAGGACAAGGAATATGTCGCTGTGTTGAAGTGAGTCGTTCTTAATAGCAATGGGTTACTCCTCCTTAATGTTATTTGTCTTCACACACATTGCGCAGGTTTTTAATTATGGGGGTGAGGACATCCTCCCAAGTCAAGGGTTTCTGATCTGCTCCTCTCCTCGCAAAAGTTTGTGAGAAGAGGAGCGGATCGGAAACCCTTGACTTGGGAAGATGGGGTGAGGAGGGGTGGAGTGAGGGATAGGTAAACAGGGGGTCCACCTCTGCGCCACCCCACCCCCTCTTTCATCTTTTTTTCTCTCCTTTCGTATCTTCTCTTATCTCCCATCTCCTTTCCCTCCCATTTCCTCTCTCTTTCTCTCTCTCATTTACACTGCGTTGGATAAAAAATGCTTTATATGCAAAACTGGTAATATTTACAGCTTAAGGTTTATCTTCCACCGAATCTCCGTCGACTCTATAGGGAATTTGACAATAGTGGAAGGTGTTATACGAAGCCTAGGGTGAAATTTTTGTCAGTCGTTTGACATTCAGCGAAGGTCATTCCTGTTGTCTCAGGTGAGGAAAGGACGCTTGACGATGACATCACAGTAGCAGTGTGGGCCCATATGGTCGGACTTAACGAATGACTCAGGAAGTCATATTAATTATTTGAATATCCCGGATTTATTGGAGTAAGCCATTCTTAATCAAGCACAGACAGAATACTTGTCTAGAGAAGCATTCGGTGTCGTTATTTAGGACTGAATTTGAAAAACAGCAGGGATTTTTTTTATATAGGGGCGTGTCACGAGGGCAGCTGAATCATCCAGGTATATATATTTAGATCGAATTCATCTAATCGATTTATTGACATCACGGAATGCTTGGACCACGTATTTTCGTAATCATGTGACTTACGGATTTCTAAACATAGCCGGATTAGTGACCATATCGTGTGTATACTGAAGTTTAAATCATTTCTTTTCAATTCGGCGAGGAATGGGAGAATGAAGTGTGAATTAATTCTCGTGGAATCTCCGTTATTAGTGTAATTAGCGGCTGGACGTGTACTAACTTATATAGTGACAGGTGGCACAGAGCGTTCACTCATTAGTTAATTAGATGTTGAAGTGTTTTGAAACAGCAGTATAATGGAGGAATAACGACTGTGTGTTAGCTACTGAGAGGAAAATATGGCGAAAACCAACGTCCAGTGGATATTATTGTGCTTCGTGCTTCTGTCATACATCGAATGGACATTCTCACAGAATGGTATGTCATTGATCAATGTAATTAATGTTATGTAAGTGCATTGCCGGGGAATTTACCCTCAGGGTCTGTAAAGAACAACTGGGCATTATTGTGTTATGAACACTTTGACAGAACATGATTATACTATGTGTGGTAGTGTTTGTGAAACTAACTAGTGTATTATGTATGTAAGAGTAACGGTTGATGAACAGCAATGCATTGGTTATAATCAGTAGTCCACCCCACAACCCCCCACCCACCCCCACCCCAATCCCTCCCACCCACGACATGCAGTCCCTCAACTCAAAAATGTGAACTTTACAGTCGAGTGAAATAGCTGATTTCGCAACTTTGTAAATCTTCTGGGGTTTTTTATGTGAAAAATCGAAACAATTTAAATTCTCTCACGCTGACTATACGAGTCAACTGTCCATGAAGTTTAGAAGTTGCATTTTAAATAACATGTCCGGAAAACAAAATAAAGGTATTTATACTGAAGGTGTGTCAGTGAATGTAAACAGCAAAACAGTACATCCTGTCCGTGTTACCTGATCAATGATTCAGGTGTCGGCATTTACCTGTATACATACACCAGACACGTGGATTTATTGTACATGTAAAAGGTGGGTACATATTTTTAAATCTGCATTTTTAATAAGAAAAAATGTGTATGATCTTGGAATGTATTGATGTACTGAGTTAGTTTGACCTGGTTACGTCAATACAGACGTGTAGGTGTAGTTTGGTGTCATCGGACATGTTTGTTTCACGTAAATTTTACACTACATATACACGTACATACATTTTACATGTATAGAACCACAGACACCTGTGAATAGAGTCATCCATAAATGATCTACCTACGCTACGGATATCGATAAGAAAGAAAAAAACATCTCTATGTTCTGTTCCATGTGCGAACCCAAACTTTATGTGACAAATGTTCTATATTTGGTACACGTAAGGCATTTACATGAACCGGGAAGGCCAAAATCAAGGAATCGAGACATGTAACATGAATTTGATGAATGTATAAAAATGAAAACATTGAAGGCATTCGCTGTAAAAAACGATGACACATCTGTGCATCACCTGAACACAGGTGAATTATCTGAGTTCATCGACTTATTGGGTGAGGGTTACTCATACAAAAATTTCCTATTATCACTACGTCAGATCGTGCACAAAACCAGAACTTTAAAGTTAAAATGTCACCCGACCTTGTTAAGCTATAGTTGATTTATTATCCGTATACTCATTTTATGGCAGACGAAGTCACAGTGAGTGGCGTTATTAACTATAATACTTACAGTATATGTGATCATGATGATATAAAAATTGAAACCGTTAAAATGAAAAGAACTATATGTATCCCCAAAAGGGGTGCTCTTTGCAAATTACCAAATCTTTTTTTTTTCAAAAAAAGAGAAAAAGCTAAAATTATCTACCTTGGATTGCAGAAAGTCACCTTACGAAATATTTAACGCTAGACGGCGCCACGTGATGTTTATTACCTGTGACCAGGTGTATGAGATTTTTTCCAACATGGCGATTATCATAACTAGAAATAAGGAAGTATATGCTGATTGTGATACATAATGTTAAATATTTTACACATCAAAAACTGCACGAAGCAAAAATATGTTTGCTGTATTGCGTGCGCGATTACCTTTGTCGGTTAACGACTTTCTAGTGTGATTTCAAGTCTTCTCTGACCAGATCGGATATTCGGATTATGTAAAGTCGACATGTGTACTTAATTAGGGAGTTGTGTTCAAAATCTCCCATACTATGGCGTTCATATGCTGATTTATGACAGGATTCTGCACGCTACCTTTTCCTGCAAAGTTCACGATAGAGGTTTGACCTTATTTGGGAATTAGGTCATCGTATTGTGTTTGTTTTTACATCATATATGCACTGTGTACATAAATAAACATTAAAGTAATAAACCAACTATCAGACAAGATGGAATTCAGGAAGATGCGATTTTTATACCTTCTGGTGAACGCCATTTGTATCATGGTCGAGGCATTTGAATATACAGGTAAGTGTATTTATTGTTTCAAGTATGTACACCATGCGAGTATAATATTGACATTATGTAACGCTACTCCTCTGGGGAAATTCGCATTCATTTGCATGCTATTGTGCATAGTTTAAAAACGCTGAACACGTGTTCCAGGTCAAAAGACAACTATTTTAATCAAAAACATGCTTAAATATAGAGATTTTCTGGAGTCCAAAAGATTGGTGTCTGTTACTTGTAATCCACACGCATCAAAACATTGTCATGCGAGAATTTGACCAGTAAGTCGACTCTGTACAGTAGAAGGTAAAGTGTTGACAAGTCAACCAATCGTACATCACCGTATTGTCCAGACATCTTTTACCATACCTCACAAATTGTATATGGTGAAGTAGACACGGTCGATAAATGAGGCGTGACAAATATACACATCTATATAATTATGTTGGCAGTCATAAAAGAGGGTGTTTCATTAGTATTTATAGTAATACGAGGAACAGTAACGAGAAAACAACACAAACTTGAACTCCAGATTAAGGACGATGAATACTCAAAGAAACCATCACCTCTAAGTTTTAGAAATATGCGATATATTGTTGCTAAAGGTTTTATCATTAGCCAAACCTAAGGCGCTTTACAATGAGTTTCTTCACCAAGCGCCAGACATTGGAAATGAAAGTTAGGTCTTTCGGATATGAGTGACCTTAAACCCAAAGGAGGTACTTTGTTGGGTTGGGCGTGCGGGAATAAGGACGGAGGTCCTGTGTTAGGGTGGGCAGAATAAGGACGGAGGTCCTGTGTTAGGGTGGGCAGAATAAGGACGGAGGTCCTGTGTTAGGGTGGGCAGAATAAGGACGGAGGTTCTGTGTTAGGGTAGGCGTGGGCAGAATAAGGACGGAGGTCCTGTGTTAGGGTGGGCAGAATAAGGACGGAGGTCCTGTGTTAGGGTGGGCAGAATAAGGACGGAGGTCCTGTGTTAGGGTGGGCAGAATAAGGATGGAGGTCCTGTGTTAGGGTGGGCAGAATAAGGACGGAGGTCCTGTGTTAGGGTGGGCGTGGGCAGAATAAGGGCGGAGGTCCTGTGTTAGGGTTTGCGTTGGCAGAATAAGGATGAAAATAAATAAATATTTATTCGGTATATACATACATACAAACATACATACATAAATACCAAGGATAACCCATGAAAGCTCAAAAGCTTATTTCCAATGGGGTCCTTTGATGCACGGATGTTTGCGCTAGGGGGCTAAGGACAGCCATAAGCGCCATGCAAAGGTCAAAATTTCTGGCATTTCTCTTTAAACTGCTGGTGACCTCTCAATACGAGTGAATCTGCCTGGACGGGACGTCAAACAACATTCAGACAAACAACATTCAGACAAACAATACATGGAAAGAGCACAAGACAACAGCAACTTGTAGACACAAAACCTGTATATTTTACAGAAACATACACCAACATAGGACGACGCTATCGCTAGACTGACTGTCAGTAAGGTGACAAATCTCATAATGCATAACCCGCTCGTTACTCCGTGGTGGTTTCTAAAATAGGTCAACGTAAATTGAAGGTAGCACCTGCTAAATTTTGGCGCCAATTTTTGCACTTCAAGCGACATACAGGTTATACCATGTGTTTTAATTGTTTGAAATTGAAATTGTCATTCCTTATGATATACATGACTTAATAGACTTTTTTCGCTCGTAACTCATAAAAAAGAAAATATGCAACAATGAACACGGTGACTGCTTTTACAAATAATGAGCGAGATTCGTTCTTGCTCTGTGTTTCTAATGATAAATCACTTCTGTCCGTATAAATGTCGGTTTCTATTTTACTTACGGCGCGCTGGGCCGCGCATTCCATCTTTTGATGTTGTTCTTGTTTTCAATGAAAAAGTTTTATTGTTTCTAAGAATTCGAATCTACACTGCCATCAGCATATTGATACAATGCTCTGACCACAGAAAAAAACCTTAATACATTTCAAAATACACAATGATTTATCATTACATGCATACTATATGCTACCGCACGTGCACACGATCGTTGTCCCGGCCATGTTATTTCATCTCTTTTTAAAATCTAGCAAGTCACAATTTTCATTCTCGATAAAGTAGTGCTAGCTTGCCTTCTTCGTTTAATTAAACCAAGCGAATTTTTATTTGGTGCAAATCGGAATTTTGAATCGTTTTCAGCGAGAGTTAAGGTGATTCTTTGTTTTCAGTGAATTTTGATGGTGCTGACTGCGGACGGACCATCACGGTTTCGGAACTGGATGTGTTCTACCTGAAGGCCGATCCCAACCCAATTACCTCAGGAGGAGCTGCGTCCTGCACGGTCTCATTTACAACAGCCACACGGTTCAGTGTGCGCGTGCAACATCTTTCCGTAAAGGACTGTACCGTGAAACTGAATTTCTATGACAACGAAAACACACAGAAATACCCCTCGGTATGGATCTTGGTCCAGTCTCTTAAAATTTCTAGCTGTTCTAAGCTTTCTCTGCATCAAATGGAAATATTTCAACCAAAAGCGTATTTATTTTAAGTATCCATGAAAGCAGCTTGTCCGAATTTGAGAATAAATTCATGAAATTTTGAAGTTTTTATCATGTAAGAACTTAAACCAGCAAACGTGTTTCTTTGTGTGTTGTACACACGTTTCCTTACTGAATTTGTCATTTCTATTTTACCTTGCAGCAAACGTTGACGTGCGTCCCCACCACTAACGTTGGGGGGACCTTTCACACTCGTTCAGGTAACCTTATCGTCCGCTTGGATAAAGGGTCCGGAGGTACAAAAGCGTACAGTTTCAACCTTGTCCTTACTACTTTTACAGGTAAATGCTCAAGTTCCGGTATGTATAACAGTATGGGAACTGGTTCCGGAAGTAGCGTTTGCAAGATGTGGATTGTCTGGGGTTTTTTAAGCGTTTATACAACTAATAAAGATTGCATGTTATTTTATTCCTTCCGTAGTTATTCTTTTGAATGTTTTTGTGTACAACATGCATAATGGTCTGAATAACCACACGTGCTTGAATTTGATTAAAGGTTTGATGTAAACATCGAGTTCCCCATTCAGTTCTAATATTGTGTGTACACTTGAAGCAGGGTTACCCGCCTTTGTCCTTAATCTACCTGTGACCATACCTTTCCCTATTTGCGTTACATCAGAAATACCTGTGTCTCCCGGTTAGCCTGATATCCCTTGTTTATTCGTATCAAGACCACTGAATAGACTAATGCATTGCTGTTCGGGTGTTCGACTTTTTTCTAATTTTGCCATCATGACTTAGTCTTATTAGTCTTATGGAGAAAGCGTGGTAACGTAAGTAGTAACGTTGTATCTTGTTTCAATTTGTGTATCGTTGAATGATAATATTATGTAATTTGAATGGGTTATTTCTAATCTGATTTATCAATCCCGTGACCCGAGATAAATCTGTGTATATGTGTGTACAGTTTAGGAATGTGTATGGAGATCTCTAGCGATGTGCACATGATGATAACACGATCACTATGTGAACTTGCTGCTTTTCTCTTTCTGATCGTTAAAGTTTATTTCAACTAGTTCAAGGTGATATATAACATAGTGTTTAATATTCATGATTTGGAAATATAACTTGTTCAAATATTTAAGGGTAAAATGTCAACAAACACGTCACCGACCTGTCCCTGACGCGAAATTCATGTTAATATTTCATATTTTGGATCATCAAATTACACACTTTTAAAAGGATGTAGCTGGACGAGAATCCGACACACGTGACGTACGTATAACGTGACCTTTTCGCTGCAGACCTTCACTTTTATAGTATTTCCAGTTCCCATGCAATGAAAACTACTGACCACCAAAACCCTGGACAGTATACTAACGCAATGAAAACTACTGACCACCAACACCCTGGACAGTATACTAACGCAATGAACGCTTCATCGGACTGGCTATTGATTTGTCAGTGTTTCAAAATGTGATTATAAGAATCCTGTGCAGTTTTGTTGCACAGTTTGTGAGAGCGATGATGAAAAGAGTGACGCAAGCAATACCATTTCATTCCTCTATGTTTTGCAGGAGTGGTTTCCAACAACGTTGCCGACACGGCTGGGGGAGGCGTCGGCACGGGTGCCATTATTGGCATCGCGGTGGGCGTGGTTGCGTTCCTCATCATCATAATTGCTGTCGTCTGCTTCTTCGTCTGTCGGCAGATGGCACAGCAGAAAGAGGAGAAAATGAGGCAACTACAGCCCAGCGTCTTTACAACAGGTATTCAATTTTGCAATTGAGTAAAAGTCACGTGGTCAGTGGTGGTGATTTCGTAATATGCAACGGATGGGGACAATTGGTTATTCGGTTATTTCCTTGCCATTTGATAATTGCTATTTACAAGATCTGGATGACAAGATAAAAAGTACTGCGTTTGGATTCCATGGTAACGGTGAAACATGAAAAAAAAAAAAGCTTTTCGACGATCTGATTTACTATAGAAATTTTCAATGACCTCCGTTATGTGCGCAATGTTTTTAAAATTGGAAATGCACTTCAAAATTAACCTTCGACAAAGAATCGCGGGTTGTTATCAGTTAGGGATCTAATTCAATCTCACCACCACTGACCTCGTTTTCTTCTTTCCAGTACTCCTGAACAAGATAGAAAAGTATTTACATTATTGTATGTTAGAATGAAATAATTTTAATGATTTATGAATTACTAGTACTGTTACTCATATTTTCTACCGGTTTTGAACATGTTTTATGCTGAGACTGACATTTTTTGTAATAACGAGCAGACATCGGACCGTTTTGATTCGTAGACAGAATTACATTCAATTCATCCCTGCTGCCAATTCTTAATTACTCCCCCGCCCTGCATGTATTAATATTGCATACTGTACAGGGAATGTGTCCCCGATTCATGTCGCAACTACGTTACCGATTGGAACTTGATCGAGTTGGCTGAAAATGTCACTAAGAGACCTAGTGGACAAAAAATTACCGAGAACCCTTGTGTTGCCATGTCGGAATCGCGGTGTGTTGTGGTAACCGTACAGTTGCTATGGTGACGACTGTTAGCACGCGTTCCTGTTTCCCTGAATACCTCTGTATCTGTTGTTTCTTGTGCGAAAGATTGTCAAGATCATCTTCAGTTTTTAAGTTTGCATCTACCTGTAAATTTGTGTGCAAGTTATAAAGAATTTTAAAGTGTATTGTCGATTTCAAATGATGCCCATTTTGCAGGTGATTATATTTTTTCAAAATTTGTTAAAGCATACATCTAGAGGCTTCAACTCACATACAAGCCTATTTTCTGTAGAGAAGTGGACAGACACAACCTACGGTACATTGTTTTACGGCTGTCCACGTATCTAAAGAAGATATGTAGAAGCCTATTTAAGAATGGAAGTTCTTTCCATGAAGAACAAAGATGTTTGATTTTAAGGAAGCCCTGTAAAACAGATTAAACAAAATTTAAAAAAAAAATTAAGTCCAGTTTTATAATTTTGATACTCGTCAATTTCAACCTTTTATCTTGAGCGTTGATTTGAATGGATGCACCGATTCGAAATATTATTTCATCAAGTCGTGAATAAACAAGAAATCGTGGTGAACTTTTTATCCTTTGTTGATTTCAATATGAATGTATGTAGTTGCTTTTTACTCCATGTTTTTATTTAAGGACACTTGATACAACCCCCCCCCCCCAAAAAAAAAGGATGCGTGGGTTGATTGGGGGGGGGGGGGGGGGTTAGTAATTTTTTTATGATGTTCAAAAGATAAATCTAAACAAATTTTCCCTACTGTTATTTCCTTTCTGTTTTGTTTTTGGGATTAATTGAGAAATCATCGGAATAAATTACATTTCATTGTGTTCATTTTACTTATAAAAACGAATTGAATTTTCCTTTTGGTCATTTTCGGGGGGGGGGGGATGTTTGTAGCAAGTGTCTTTAAAGGGACTGGTTCACGTTTTTCGAAAGAAAATGTTTTTCATTTTTACTGTTAAAAATAAAACATATAGCTCATTTAATGTTGACAACCAAAATTTGGACCGTCTGAATGCAAGGATAAAAGCAACATTTTAGCTTTGATTCTATGTTATGTAAACAAAGTCTCGAGTCTTTTTATGTAAACAAACAAACCTGTGAAACGTTAATTTTGTAATTTAAAGCATCTTTATTTTGTACAATCACAAATTTTAACTTTTAAATGACACATTTTACCTAAAGTATACTTGGAATGTGATATACATAATAAACTTGGATCAATATCCATTTATTTTGAAAACCCCGTAAACAATCTTTGTTTTCAAAACAAATAATAAATTATCTAAAAAGAACCTCTGTCATGATGAATAACCTTGATTATTTTTGGTGAAACCTTCTAAACATATTAGGCTGTAGATTTTGATCATTTAAAGTGAAAAACCAAATTTGGAGGAAAATCGTGAATCAGTCCCTTTAATTAACAGTTGACACTTGCTGGTAATAAAACTTGTAAATGACTGGTTATGTTTAGATGTAAATAGTTCAGTGTTCTATTTGTGGCAGTCATTGCAGTGTAACCATCTGGTTTTGTTTCAGCGGGATCGAACCCATCCGTAGTCATTGAACGTGAAGGAGACAGGCGCCGGAACAGGGAACCCATAGAGAACCTCGAGGGCTCTTATTCACGAAGACATCGACCATACGATCCACCGGAAGAGGATCGCTATGAAACTATGAAATTCCCGGAACCAAAACCGAACGGAATCTTGAAAGGTTCCCAAAGAAGAAGTCGGAGAAGAAACCGAGGAGATGAGAGTTCCGGACACGATAACGAGGGATACAGTGCGTCCGTCAGTAGTACGGATGAAAGTTGTGATTTCAATTTTGAAACGTATAAAAATAGTATCGAGAAAGGGCTACCAAATTCGCAGAAAGCCAAGCATTTCAGTATGGATCCTGATCCCGTCAGAGCGAGGCGGGAGAGATCCGAAAGAAGACGTCAAGAGAGACCGGGCAGTCACACCAGTGACTCCAGTAACGATGACTATGGGTACACTAACAAAGCTTTTACCGATGAAGGTGGTAGATCGCAGTCTTTAGGAAGGTCTGCCGGACGTCGCCGACCGTCCGATGAGGATGACTCAGCTACAAACTATACTCGTAGTACACGCTCTGACAGAAGTAACAGAAGTTATTCGCCTTCTAGGACTGAAAATAGTTCAGACACTGGTATGACTTACGAAAGTCGATTTGAGAGGAATCCAAACGCTGCAAGTATACGGAGGAGCAGAAGTCGAAGTCAAAGTAGGTCATCAACGCGTTCCGCAAACCGGAAGCAACGTCATCATCATCATGATCATACTGATCAATCATCTCAGGGCTCTCATGGTCAGTCATCACATCATGGACACCATGGGCAACATGGATCGCATCGATCCAGATCGCGAGAGAGGAAGAAATCTGCTAACTTACCAATTTTCGACGAAGTGAAAAAAATGCAGAAAGGAATGAAAAAATAGGGCAGTGTATTACGAATGGAGAAATTACGCAATTAAAATCAAAGCATTTCTGAGAAGAATAATCTTGATACTTGAGAGATGTGATGAAATATCCATATTATTATTATTTTTACTTATTTCTGTTACTTCATAAGAGTTTTGTTACCATTTTATTTGTATCCACTTGTAGCCAAAGAGTGTAGACATGGAACAGTGTGTACCTGTATTTTGCCATATTTTCCACATATGTTTGACATATCATGTTTGACATTTTGCGTAAAACGCTTAACTAATACGTTGTATAGCTGCATCTTAAACATTTTGTATTTCTCTGTATCGTTAGCGCCATGTATAGGAAGATAAATGACTATGAGTGTTTTTATCTCCACAATATGTAAATTTTTTTAAAATTCATATTATTGTTTTGTTTTAAAAGTGCTACGAGAGTTGATGTGCATGTATGATATATAAATAGAGAATGATACATGCCCTTTTTCATATCGCACCCTGTATCCGCCCGATATAACAATATCAACCCGAGGTCGAGTGCTGATAGGAAAGGATGTGATATAGAAATGGATATGCATTATATTTATTACATACTTAGTAATAATTTTTTTTATTGAACCAAAAAAAAAAAAAAAGGAATTTCTCTAAAACGAATAAAATCTAGCACCACAACTTTGATATAAATTAGATATTTGTCACAGAAATACATCAACAACTTTTAAATCTTATAACAGCAGTTTAATGAATCACAGATTTATTATGACAGTTATTGTTTTGAAGATCACAAATAAGATTTGACAATGATACATGTAATTATGTTTCTTGACAAATAAATGAATTTGGCTGCTGATACATTCTTTGCGAGGCTGATACAGGGAATCCGTATAAGCCCTCAACGGTTGATACGACTGTTGTAAAGTTAGCTTTATCGAATATGCAAAAAACCCTGTATTACTAAGTATGTAATAAAGTAAAAGTTACTCTATAACTTAACATTAGAATTTAGTACTTATGATATTATCAATTTGGTTTTATGCAGAAATCAGAAGGAAAAAAACCCACGGCGATTGCCAGGATGAAATTTGTCAATTTGTACAATAAATTATTTGCATGTCTTGTGTCGAGGAAACTTTAGCAACATTTATCGTGAGAAAACGTCTCAAATGAAAATCCTTCTAGAGATTTTCGAAGTTTAAAAAAATATGAAGCTACTCTCAACCGTTCCGTTATTGATTAATCAAGAATTTTAGAATTCAAGGAATAAGAGTTTTGTATGATTATTTGATGTAAGTCTGTATTTAGCAATATATTCTTGCATGTCTGAAAATACATGTATTTATGTGAATTCCTATATGTGCGATATGTACTTGGAAGTATTTCGTATGAATGAACTGAATTTCGCTAAATACTATCATTTGAACAATTTCTTAAGGTTGTGATTTTTTTCTAATATTTCATTTTACAGTAGATCCTTCTGATCTTGATCATTAATTACGAATGTAACAGGTTTGTCAAAATGAAATTTTGTCTTGTTATGTCAACCGCACTGGATAAAAAACTAAATAAAATTACAATTCGATAAGCACATCTTGTCTTTTTTCTTACTAATATTTGCTAACATTTTAGTTTTAGGTACATCTCGTCCGTTTTGCATTTCTAACATTACCCCTAAAACATTTAATACAAAGCCAGACAGTCATTTATTAACCCAAAACTTTTGTTTACAGCATTGTCAAGGCAAACATCTGTACCAACCGCTACTCAACTGAGCGCTTCCGGGTCTCAACAAGGAAGTCGCACCGGAAGTAACAGATACAGTCATCGCTCCAAATATCAACGAGCTCAAGGGTTTGAAAACAAGGCCTTCAGCGACACAAGCAATGTTTCAACAGAATTTGCTAACAGTAAAGTTTCATATGCAATCATATCAAACGGTAGTGTTGACGGGAAAAGTTCTATCAGAATGGAAAACCTTCAGAGAGGCAGAAGAAGCGGAAGTGTTCGACGCGACAGGTCCGTACCCGACAAAGGGTTCTCTGATGATAATGATGCTCGATCAAGCGTGAAGTTTGATCTTCGATCTGATTCCGAGTTAGGAAAAGTTAATTCATCGAAACAAGGTGACTCTTCAAATAATCAGTCAGGAAAAGGGAGTAACCGAAAGGAATTTAATCGGGGCACAAATGAGAAGGAAAATGATCCAAAAACGGCCGATAGAAATGCGGAAAACACAATTGACAAACCGAAGAGGTCCACCACAGAAGGGAAAGACTATTTTCAGGAATATAAAACGAAGAAATACGATGACGGCTTCAATCGTTCGTCAAGTGTTAGAAAATCCAAAAATCGAGAAACAAGTTCCTCAAGTCACAATTCTTCTAACAGCAATCGTCATTTGAGTGAATATCAGAGGGATAATTCTCGCTCTCGGAGTCGGTCAGAATCTCGCCGTCATGGCGACGGGAACAGGGAATCGAGAAGGGAGGACAACTATAGAGAACAAAGTCATCGAAGCAGAAGTGCAGACCGATCACGTCGAACATCTGAGAGCAGATCGCGAAGACGCGATGATTACTACGACGATCGTGAATCAGACAGCGATGATTATTATCACGACAGAAATCGACGTAGTAGAAGTAGTGAGCGCCGGAGTAGTCGTGGACCAGATCGAAGGTCTGACAGTAGACATCGAAGCCGAGATCATTACGACGATTATCGAAGTGACGATTCATATATTAGAAGTAGCAGAGATCATGGTAGTCGTGATGGATATAGAAGCGACCATCGATATGACAACAGGGGTAGTTATAGAAGAGACAAACGAGACGGGTACAGGAGCGATAATCGGTATGATAATCGTGACGGGTACAGGAGCGATAATCGATACGATCATCGTGACGGGTATAGGAGCGATAATCGAGACAGATTGGATGTGTTCAAGGATAGAGAAAGAAGCAATCGAACAGCGACACGTGATCGTAGCGATAGTTACAGGTCTAGAACAACATCTGTAGGAAGCGCATATTCCAAACAACGGAGCACTCGCTCCAGATATGACAGATAACCGGAAGTTACGCAATATCCCCGTCACTGCCAGTTAGATTGTTCAAATGTTATTCGGCTGACACTGCCCCGCTTTTCATTATTGTTTGTTTTGTCTGTTAGGAATCCATGTATATGTAGGCACTCGTGCTAGTTACAACTTTCTTAGGGAAGTTTCTGATAATTGCAGGTATATTAATTCATATTACTTGTCTTGCCAAATGATTGTCTACATGGTTTTAAATTTGTATTGTTAATTCATCCACCAGTGTCGGAAGAGAAATGTGACACATCTTCTACATGTCCACTCCAAGGCAGCAATGAAACATTATAAATATACCCAATTGTATTGACTTTAGTCAGTTAGTGCGATTTGCTAAATGGCTATGCATTTGTATTTGCTTTGCGTAATGAAGAATAAATGTGTTTTTGTAATTTTACTGGCATATATGGTAGGTATAGGATTTTGACATTTATTTGGTAAAGATAAATTCACGTACACTTTTACACTAAGTCGCCGATACATATTCTCCGCCATTGTACTGTAATAGTGGTTGTACATATATGTATTCGAATTTCAACTTGGGGGGGGGGGGGATCTAGAAAATTTTCCAAGGAGGGGTTGAGACAATCGGAACTCCTCGAATGTCTCGTGCACGAGACGTTCGAGGAGTTCCCCAATCACATGTCGAGTGCACGAGACATTCGAAGAGTTCCGATTGGGGGTTGAGACTTACGCGATACATTTTTAGTCCATAGGTGAAATAATAACCTAGGTGAATGGAACCACGTGACCCCTCTGTATCTGCCACTGCATTCCTCAACAGGGTGACGTGACCGCTATATATCTCGTTACCATCGCCATAGGAAGTTTCGGAGCATTGAATGACACTTTCAAGAAGTGTATTAAAAGCGGAAAACCCAGGTTCGTTTGATATTTTAGATATATCACACGAGATGTGTTTGCAATTTCATATTTCAAACTTTTGAACAAAGACTATGATTCTAAATATTTCAATACTTTGAAATTTCAAGTAAAATTCCAAACTATAGTACTAATTAAAACGAATATGTATGTATAAATGTTACACAAGTTATACTTTTTAAAAAAATGATTGTCAATATTTCAAATCAATACAATTCTTAGGTCACCCAGGTGACCGATTGCTATCTGTTTTTGTCCATTTTAAACTTTTGAGATATTTTCAGCTTCTCTGGAGCGGCTAAACCAATTTCAGCAAATTTTTGGTTAACGAAAGTATCTGGTAATGCAAAATACATGTACAATACACAAATACATGTCTGTTATACATGTATAACACTGTATGAATTTAGGACCTTTCCTAGAGTTAGAACTCTAGGTTCAAAATTCATTTTTTTTTTTTATATTTCTTTGCGGGTTCGAATCCCGCTCGCGCCGGTAAGTGAGAAAGTTTCCCAGTTAACTTTCGGAAGGTCGGTGGTCTCTTCCCAGTTACATTGTATCTGGGTTCTCTCTTACACCAATAAAAACTGGACGCCACCATATAACTGAAAAATTGTTGAGTGTGGAGGAAAACATCAATCAATCCTATATATGCATTTTAGCTTTTTATATATTATAAGCAAAATTAAAGAAGTCCTTCAAATGATAAAGACACCCAATCACTATAACCTGGCACCAAAAATCCTACCCTGGGATCACGAAAGGCAAAGGGTTTCCTGCTCCATTCAGTTTCAATTTCATATCAATCACAGGATATTTTCGTATCATTAATAATTCAGTTAACGGATTGTGTGGATTAAGTTGAATCGATTCGCTCTACAATTCAATTGGTTGGTTGCCCAGGGGTTAAGCCCGTTTTGGAACCGAACTCGGTGATACAATTTAAATATGTATTTATGGTATCGCAGAGTTCGGGCCCAAAACGGGCTTAGCCCCTGTGGTTGGTTGTATATTGTTTAACGCGGGACGCGCGAGAATCTTTCACTCATGGAGACGTCACCCTTACCGGTGTAAAGGGCTGCAAAATGTAGGCCTATGCTCGGCGCTTACGACATTTGAGCAGGGACAAAAGCACTAGTTCAATTATATAGCGCTCATCAATTCAGCCGAATGATATTTTTGATTATTTAAAGATATCAATTTATTTGATGCAAGCAACAATTCATTTAATGATCTCTTCAAATAAATAATGATATATTCAATTCTGAATTATTGCGCGCATTAATTGAATAGCGTTGATCATTCTGGTGGATTGATGCAATGATTATAGCTCTCTTCCATTGAATTAATGATATCATTAATTGATTTGAAGAGAACAAAGAGTCTTTTAGAGAGAGCAACTATATAATTATAGATATCTTCAATTCAACATATCCACGAATTGAATTAATGACCTCTTCATCCGAGTTGAACATTGCTCTCTTTAAAAGAATTGATGTGCGCATTGATTCCTCATTTAAAAAACAACGTTGTAATAATTAAAGATATCTTCAATTCAATTAAAGAAATGAAATCATTTATACAGAGCCCTAGTTTATTTTTTTCGAGCAATATTTCCACCACATTGATGCTCTGTACAATTGAATTGATGAGAGCAGTAATTGAATTGATGTACGCATCAAATCAATTAGGCCTATTGCTCTCATTAATTTAATTAATTCGTGTATCAATTGAATTGATGAAAGCAATAATGTATGTGAGCATCAAATCATTTATTGTTCTCATCAATTCGATGCGCACATTAGTTCAATTAATGAGAGGAATAATTGAATTGAAGCGCGCATTAAATTCAATTGATGATAGCAATAAATGATTTGATGTGCACATTAATTCAATTGATGAGAGCAATATAATTGAATTGATGTTATCGTAGAATTATTAAAAATATCTTCAATTATTTTAGTTTATGTTAATATGGGGCTCCATACTGAACTCATAAAACTAGAGATTTGTGTTTATGAAAAACAATGGTCTCCCCAAATTGGTAGTGCTCCAAATTAAACACCCCCCCCCCCTTTAATGCACTGCATGGTATGGAGGAGAAAGCATGAGCGGGAAGATAAACAATATGAATTCTGATAAGACACACAGGAGAAGTGTTCACAAACTATTTTACACCTTCCACCCCTCTATCAACTATCACTTTAAGGACAACAATTGGATCCTCCTGTCCCTGCAAAATGCATATCTGCAAATGGCATTGAACTATCATACAGAATTTCAAGTCTATCCAATAAGCCATATAGGAGAAGTGTTCACAAGCTATTTTAACATCCCCCACCTCTTAGATCTACTATAACTTTTAGGAAAATGATTGAATCCTCCTGTCCTGACAATATGCACATCTACAAATGGCAATGAAGCACTGTACAAAGTTTCAAATCTATCCAATAAGCTATATAGGAGAAGTGTTCACAAGCTATTTTAACATCCTCCACCCCTCTTGGATCCACTATAACTTTTAGAAAAATAATTGGATCCTCCTGTCCCAACAATATGCACATCTACAAATGGCAATGAAGCATTGTATAAAGTTTCAAATCTATCCAATAAGCCTAATAGAAGTGGTCACAAGGTATTTTAACAGCCAGCACCCGTCTTGGATCCACTATAACTATTAGGAAAATAATTGGATCCTCCTGTCCTTACAATATGCACAGCTACAAATGATAATGAAGTATTGTACAAAGTTTCAAGTCTATCCGATAAGCCATATAGGACGAGAAGCGTTCACAAGATTTTGCGAGACGGATGGACAGAAAGTACAAAAACAATGTCTCCCCCTGAAAGAGGGGAGACATAATAAACCATCATATAATATACAGGGATGTGACTGAATAACTCAGAAATAAGAGGAAAATTGGTCAAAAAGGGAGGAAAACACCTCACCCTACCTGGAAAAATATCATTTTCTGTCACTTTAGATCAAAGCCAGCATGTATCAGTTTATTAAAAATTGAACAAATCGGAGGATTTCCTCTGAAAAGAGGAAAAATCACACCCCTGAATATAGGTGCATATACGTGTCTGTTACAACAGGGAGTGTGGTATGTATAAAACTACAATAATTCATGATCCTATTACTCGACAAGTTGAACATCTTGTGTTTTGATTATTATCTTGTTTAACAGAGACAGACAGCACTTTTAAAATTTGTAAATAGGCGAGAACATCAGACAGTTTATTTCTAATCTAACTACCGGTATTTTTTTTTATCATTCATATGATTATATCAATAATGAGATAACCCTTCAATTCAATTCAAATATGAATTATCTCTTGGTCACTTAGCCATTTCATTTATTATGAAAAAAATAAATCTGTCAATTCCTCCTAAGGCACAGGTTTCTGTATTAGTGTACAGAGGTCGTAAGTTATTTACAGAAACAAGTGCCTGTGCCCCAAGGTCATATACACCACCTCAGATTACATTCAGTTTCAATCTTCTCTCTCTCTCTTCGGGGGATTGGTTGTGAAAACCTCATATTCATGGACAGGCTCATAAAATCATTTCATAAAAGGCGACGGCCAGAAAAACAAGAAATAAAATTTGAAAGGTTAAATTTGAAAGTCTTTTTTAGCTCACCTGAGCTGAAAGCTCAAGTGAGCTTTTCTGATCGCTTTTTGTCCGTCGTCTGTCTGTCTGTTAAACTTTTCACATTTTCAACATCTTCTCCAGAACCACTGGGCCAATTTCAACCAAACATGGCCAAAAGCATCCTTGGGTGAAGGGCTTTCAAGCTTGTTCAAATGAAGGGCCATGTCCCTTTCAAAGGGGAGATAATCACAAAAATGCAAAAATAGGGTGGGGTCATTTAAAAAACTTCTCAAGAACCACTGGGCCAGAAGAGCTGAAATTTACCTGAAAGCTTCCTGATATATTGCAGATTCAAGTTTGTTCAAATCATGGCCCCCGGTGGTAGGATGGGGCCACAAAAGGGGATCAAAGTTTTACATACAAATATATAGGAAAAATCTTTAAAAATCTTCTTCTCAAGAACCACGGAGTCAGAAAAGCTGATTTTTACATGAAAACTTTCTGACAAAGTGCAGATTCAAGTTTGTTCAAATCATTGCCCCCGGGGGTAGGATGGGGCCACAAGGAGGGATCAAAGTTTTACATACAAATATATAGGGAAAAACTTTAAAAATCTTCTTCTCAAGAACCATTAAGCCAGAAAAACTGAGATTTATATGAAAGCTTCCTGACATAATGCAGATTCAAGTTTGTTCAAATCATGGGCCCCTGGGGTTGGATGGGGCCACAATAGGGGATCAAAGTTTTACATACAAATATATAGGAAAAATCTTTTTCTCAAGAACCACTGAGCCAGAAAAGCTGATTTTTACATGAAAGCTTTCTGACATAGTGCAGATTCAAGTTTGTTCAAATCATGGCCCCGGGGGGTAGGATGGGGCCACAAGTGGGGGGGGGGGTCAGAGTTTTACATACAAATATAGGAAAAAGCTTTAAAAATCTTCTTCTCAAGAACCATTGGGCCAAAGAAGTTGAAATTTACATGAAAGCTTTCTGACATAGTGTAGATTCAAGTTTGCAAAGGGTAGTTTGGGCCATAATAAGGACTAAGGTTTTACATGCAAATAGATATGGAAAGTCTTCAGATATGGGCCAAGGTGACTCAGGTGAGCGATGTGGCCCATGGGCCTCTTGTTTCAGTATATTTTATTTTTTATCTACGAAATAATTAACATTCTGTCAGAATCATTGGGGAAGGGTCAGAAAATTACAAAGCCGGAAAAAGGGTGTGGTACTTTATATTTTTCAAAATATCAAAGTTATAATGATTTTACATTTTGTAAAATACATATGCATTAGTATGAGGTATTAATATGAAATGATGGATTCTGAGGTCTCTCTTTCATTATACAAAATGCGGATATCCTCATAATATTGTGTATGATATTTCCGTTTTCTGTTCTGTTTCGCAATTTACCAACATCTCTCCACAACAATCTTCAAGACAGAAAAATGAGACTTTGTTGAGAGGGGACAAGTATTAAACATTAATAATCAGTTTCAAACGTTCACCTTTATTGCACCATGACATAAATGTAGGTAATGCCTTTCGTCTGTGCAAGTTTCAGTCTGGATTATGCCTCTGTAATTGTCCCCACTGACCCACTCCTTGTAATATCTTTTCTGAGACTCTACGCAGTAACATCCCAGAAACATCATTACAACCTTATCCATGGTAACACATTCCCGGCTTACAAAGCTCATGTCAGATTGGTAAACTGAATCCAGACAGGTTCAATTACTACCAATAACACATGGATCAACCTCAAACAAAAAATCCCCAAAAGAACCCAAAACATGTTTGAAAACTTAAAAATTTCAAAAACACCCGGACAACTTTTCCAAAATCCTAAGTAATCCACGACTGTCCTAATCAGTGGAAAGATCTTGAAAACTTGTTGCTGAACGAAATGGTCTGTTTTATTTATGTCATCCAATTCACATACAGTATTCAAACTGACATATTCATTCATTAAAAATAACAAACTTACACTGATTTATTGAGGAAAAAAATAAATCAACAAGAAACTAATATATACAGCTTTTGCTGACACTCCAAACAGGTCAAATTTGTTCAAATGTCAAAACATATTAAGGACAACACAGGATATACAATGCAATTATAAACTCAGTTTTCCTTCTCTTTAAAAAATGCTCATTTTCTCCATGCAAAATGCATCAGGGTTTCGAGATCTCGTTCCACATTATACCTGTATCTATATACATGTTGATACGCGACATTTAAGAAATTAGGCTATGTATTTCTTATTTCTGCAAATTGTTGCCTTATAACTTGGTGCAGATTCATTGAATCGGTTTAATAAACTATATTCCACTTTTATTTAAGGACTATGAATTTGCCCCACTCTCAAAATGATTTCTGATGTTTTTATAAACCAAGGTTTACTTTATTTTGACAAATAGTAAATGCACAACTTTTTAACATTGTGTTATTTAGATAAAAAATGCAAGTAATCTCTAGAAATGACATCACAAAGGTATGAATATTCCTGAATTTTCATATGAAAACAGGGACATTTAGGTGCCATTTAATTATCCTGGAAATATTGAGTGCATTGACACAATTTATGTTGTTATTTATTTTCTCAGACATGTTAGTGGTTTGTAAAATAAATAATTTTTTCCAATGAGCTCAAAGTTTTTTAAATGAAAAAAAAACCAAAAAACAAAACAAGTACAATTAAAAAATGACATTTTCAATCAAAACAAAATTACACCAGATAATAAAATGCTTCATTATAATTCAAAACTACAAGAAAAAACACGAAACTTGTGTAGAAAATATCTGGTTTTGTCACACAAGAAAACAAATTCTGCAAAATAAATATTTAAAATTTTGAAAATTTCACATGAATTTTCACAATTTCTAGCATCATATATACTAGTAGCTCAATTGTAGTCTTGCGTATCCAAGATTAATTACAAAGGGACCCCATGGCAACATCATGTTCAAAATTTGCTTTTGTGTTACAGTGTAACTTGATATAGCAAGTCTTTGTACTTAATAACTTGACAATCTATAAGTTACTTTATTTCCAGAAGTGAAACTGTAAATTCTCCCTGAGTAACAGAAAACTGTTATCAATTAACTTGACTAAAGATGAATTAAATCTGTACTTACAAATAAGATAAACGTACATTTTGAATTTTATAACGCGGGGGGGGGGGGGGGGGGGGGGGGGGGGGGGGGGGGGGGGGGAACAAAAAACTTTTAAGTACATGTACCATTTCTACTTCGTATAAAAATAACTAAGTAATATGACAAAACTCTTTTCTCTTTGTGATAGAGTTATGGTGTAAGTACTCGTGCTGTGGATGAAATGAAATTGTTAGCATCAAAGGAGCTCTGAATTCTAAAAGTACCCATTTCATCGACAGAGGGAATGACACTCATAAAACAGGGTTGTCTGTTAGACAAGATGTAGGCAGTGATATATGAAAAAGTAAATGCTGATCTGGGAACCTTTCCACTTTCTCAAGTCAATAACGGAAAGTACACAAAGAGAGAAGCCTAAAATTCATGGGGAAAATTTCTAGTTCCAAAGTCCTAGAGACAACACTGATAAAATCCTTAAATATATATATAGATAATGCCCAAAAACTTACACACTGCTGTGATAAAAATTATCACAGTTTCCAGATTAAAAAAACAAAACAAATTCAAACTATAATACAAAATCAATGTTGAGACTACATCATCCAACTCCATGCTCAACATGGATAACAAAATGCTCTGGCAAATTAAATACAGAATATCCATCACTATACAGTTTTACAATTCTTTGCAAGAAACATACCACATACCAAAACCACAAAAACATAGCATGTACACATTATTAAATGTTTCACAAAAATTCACACAGAAAGGGGGCTTATAACATATGCATATCCACTTCTTGACTAGGTCATGGGAGACAAATGTTTTTGTCTAAAAGCCCAGGAATACATTTTCCAAGAATTTGGTCAATATGTTTTAATATTTGTATTTCAAGTGTTTTGGCTTTTGATACCATCAAAATTGTAATGATAACCATTTCCTCATGTGTTGCAGTTGAAAACAATGTGTGTAAGAATTTTGATAAATATATAATATATCTACGGTACTTTAATGATTGGAAATTCCAACAGAAATGGAAGTAAAATGTCAATATAAAAAATAAATTTCAATTTTGAAAATACATGAGGGTATGAACTGCAATAAACGAGAGCATGAACTGCAATACTTCATGTCAACATACTCTCCATGAAGAACTAGTGTGCTTCATGAAGTACCACCATGAAGCACTGCAGTTCATACCCTCATGAACTTTCAAATATGAAATTTATTCCCTATTATACTTTTTACTCTGTCACGTTATCAAAATAGGTTTATATCACAATATGTAAACAACAATGTAAAGAACTATGTACAGTTGTGCCTATATTTGGCCCTTAAGAATAAAAGAGTACTTCCCCCATACGAAAGCACAAAGTCTGCGAGGTGTGTGATTTAGCATCCCGATATAATGTATATATAACCTTTGTTGAAAAATGCATGTTTTGTTGTTGTTTTTCTCTCAGTAAAGGGCGAGTTCATGCAATAAATGCCACATTGTGCATATATTGTTACATGTATATCTCATACTAGCTGCAATAATGTAGCCCAATCCAATTTTTTTTTATTCTGACGTTTTCGGGATAGGGCTACAATTCCATAGGATCTCCGTAATGGTGCAAAATAATTTTATGAATAACCGATAATAAACTCTGTGCATTAGTCCCAAATGTTGTTTATACCAAAAGGAGTACCAACTTTGTGCTCGGGCATGTCTAATAAAGGTGTTTTTCATTAAATATAATGTACAGCATGCAAAATTCTTCGTCTGCTCCGCCATGCTTGTTATCGCGAGATCTCGTAGGTGGATCTAATGAAAAGCCTAAACATTGACAATCAGCGCGAAAATGTAGTTATTCGAGCCACTTCGACAAAGGAAGGAAAATCATATTGTTGCAGAAAGAATTTACACTCTGCTGTTCGGTTTTTAACTTGATATTAAATTCAAACCTTCTCAATACCGACGAAATAGCTTTCGCCTCCATACTTGTCCATTGATGTAAATACCACCTTATATGGCATATGCAAATGACTTGACAACCGGAAGTTGAAACTTCAGTACATCAAACATGGCGCACAAATATGAATCGAGAAACTGGGATTTATCGAAATTGTTGAAAACGGTAGAATAGAGCCTCACAAATCTAAAGTTGTAGGTTGTAAATTTATATATTGACTAAGAAACATAGAATATCATTTTATTTACGTAAAGAAAGTCAGGAAATGTTTAGAATGAGCGCAAATGTTGCGGGAGTGAATCACTCCCGCATTTGCACCATTACGGAGATCCTAAGGAGTTGTAGCCCTCTCCCTAAAAAAAAAAAAAAAAAAAAAAAAAAAAAAAAAAATCAGAGAGGGCTACATTATTGCAGCTAATCTCATACATGATGTCAAAAATTCATATATCACTTGAAAAGGTCCAACCCTTCCATCCTCCCCAATTTCAAATGAATAATTAATACCTGCAATCAAAATTGCCAGAAAGCAACAACTTAATATTAGAGAATCAAAGCACAGAAAGTACTCCTGGAGAGGAACTTTACAAACATCTAATAAAAAAAGTGTCCATCAAAATATTGTTTAAGTTTTTAATTCATTTAATATTGATTTATTTGTGCAGTCAACATTGTTTCAATAAATTTATATATTCATCTATTTATTACATGCAAAGGCTCAGGTGTGTATACCGTAGTATGTCTTAACCTTCAACCCCTCTAATCAGCAATGAACTCATCCATATAGTACCCAGCATGCAAGTTAGAATAATGACGGCCAATTCATATTGTGCATGAAAATTAAAGCTGAAGTTTATCTTATTTATACGATGTTGTTTGCATCTCTCTGTATTAGAACTGAGTTGTGTATTAGTGGACATATTCCATCGTGTCAGCTCTGTACCAAAGAATGGCGAAGGTATGATGCGGCTCAACAAACGTCAAAATCCATCATATCAAGTGTCCAATGGCTAAAAATCCACTAAATATTCTCCCGACAACAAAAAATCACACAAATAGGTATATGTTTGCTCCATGTTCGCACTCCATACTTTCTGATAGAAAAACTACTATGGAAAGACCTGTTTAACATACATTCCAACTTTTTGATTAATTTATGACACAATGAACTTCCTTTATCAACTTGTCATAATTCAAATAAAAATATTCATTAGAAATGAGCAGATGAAATGTTTTTTTAACACTAAATTGACCAGTCCAACATTGAATTCTATTGGATCAGTCTACATTGTTCAGTGCAAAAATCTAAATTATTTTCAATATATTACAAATACATGTACCTTAAATATTTCAAAAGAATACGAATGATTGATTTCACAATTTCTCAAACCTTTTCTTTAATGTTAAATATATCAAATTTCCTGTCTAATTCCTTGTTTCCTGATAATTATGACAAGTTATACATTTCCTCAACACGCTGCATATCAACAACTTACAATGCATACAGAGTAGGTTAATATACATCTGTCACAGGGCGAACATATAGCTGTTGTATGTAATACTGATAGCTTTGGTGGTCAATATCTATTGTCTATGGAAATGAGACATAATGGGTCAAAATTGTTGAAAAAACAAATAAAATGTTCATTTAAATGCAAGCAAACAAATTAGTTCATTTCATGAATTGTATACAGACACTTTCTTCACTGTTGTAAAACTTCTGCTACCAGATAGTTTATATCGATTTATTTAGATAAATTTTAAGTTTTTAAAAGCAGAAGAGTAGATGATGTCTTAAATTGCACGTATATTCAACTATCATTCAATTTTTAATGGCAAGCAATCCGTCTCGCATCAATACTCACACATAAATATAATCTACACGTATGTCAAAATTACATTTCAATCTGAATATTTCATAACACTCAATAAATAATCTGAACGACCTTAAAAACAAAATTGACCTTGACCTTTAACTTTTACAAGGTCAATCCACAGCCTCCATGTCCGTGTATCCGAGGTCCTCTGTTGGACTGGGTCTGCTCTGGCTGTATGGCGAGTCCTTATCCACTTCATCTTCTCCAGACACCCCGTACATCCTTTGGTATCGGTGATCTACCAGTAAAGGGAGGTTATCCATCCCCGACCCATCACCAAAGTCATCAGGTTCTGTACTGTGAAGACTTGAAGTCACAACCTCATCCTCAATGAGATTCTCATCCTTCATGTAACAGGGTTCTTTCTCAGTCTCGTTTTCATCTGATTTAGTTTTTAGAGACATGAAGCCTGCATTCCCATTCTGGTCACCAATGTCCAGTTCTGGGGACATAAGCATGGGAGATTCTAGGGGCTCTCTTTTCCTGTAGAAGAGGAGGTAAGCTCCCCTGACCACCACATTCTTTTCCCCACCAATGAAAGACACGCGACTGTCATCACACAATCGCCAGTCTACAAATAACAGGACATCACACTGTAATTCAAGATTAAGAGAAAAATCCAATCCCTAGTCTTAAACATAAGATGACAATAAAATTCCTACTCACCCATTTCATTTTTGGTTGGATCCTTTGCATCAGGTGTGCGAACAAATGATGTATAATGTCCCCCCAAGATTCCACCATAATGATTCACCACACCGTATAGATCATAGATAGGAGGTGACTCGTTTGCTCCGGTTTTGGTATACGGGGAGAGGTCCAAACCTCTGTTGAAGATAAAAAGAATCATTTGTCTCTTTTCCAAATAAATGTTTTTAGAATATTTACATTGAATACTTAAAAAAAATTCCAATGCTTCTATCCTCGACAGAAATGCCAATGGAAATGGGTACATCTATAAAAACTACCATGTAGAAAAACACTGTAAATACATAAATTCGAGATAAAGCCCCACCTGACAGGGAATTCCACCATCTTGTCAATCTTGTCTCTCCAGATGAAGTTTCTGAAGGAGAATCTCTTCAGCTGTATGATGAGGGTGTGAGGAAGTCTCCAGATGGACATTTGTTTGGTGGCCTCTCGGTGTTCCTTACACGAGGGGCAGTACCTGGGAACACGACAATGTGGCATCAAAATATCATGTATTTTACAAGAGATGACTCATCCATCTCCAAATGCTTCTTCATTCAGACGATATAGAAAATATACATTACACTCCACTAACAATCTATGCAATTTATTGATAAACACCATGTACATGAGAACTAGTTTTTCTTCATGACATATTGTATGCATATCTTAATTCAATAATTCCTCAGAAGCACTGTACAGTAATGTGTGTAATGTTTACTCTATACACACACAATAGATAATCACTACACAATATATATTCTGAGGGGGAAGAATTGATTAAAGACGACCAACATACCAAGCCTCTTCAGGGTTAAGAATCTCTGGCTCCGTAAAGAGATCCAAACATTGCTGGATATTGATATTTCCAGTTTCTGAAATGACAAAAGCATGAATCAAGTACTGTACATGTAAAAAGAAAAAACAAAACAAGACCAACAAAAAAAAAACAAAAAAACAACAACAACAAAAACTAAACAAAACAACACAAAAAACAACAACAAAACAACAGTAAAAAGGGGGAAAAAATTCAACCTACACTTACACATATCTGGTGACAGTAAATTGTATATAATCATTTTGTCATAATACTTTCACATACTACCCTCAATTTGAAAATTCTTCTACTCTCTTTAGTACTTAGCCAGAATTTCAAAACTTCCAAAACGTTATCTATATCTGTGAAATGTTCCTATATAATGCACTTTTATTAAACATTTTGACAGACTTGAACATTGAGTTTTCCGATTGCTGATCTACGAATGAAACTGACCACATACCTTCACTGTAATGAAACTGACCACATACCTTCACTGTAACGAAGCTGAGCACATACCTTCACTGTAACGAAACTGACCACATACCTTCACTGTAATGAAACTGACCACATACCTTCACTGTAATGACACTGACCACATACCTTCACTGTAATGAAACTGACCACATACCTTCACTGTACTGAAACTAATCACATACCTTCACTGTACTGAGATGTCAGGGTTGGGTCTTCCTCGTACTCCTATAAAAGAAAACACACTATTTAAATTGGCTATTAGTATTTACCTTAGAAACAACTGAGTACTTGAAAGGGGTGGGGGGGGGGGGGGGGGGGGTGGGGGGTGGGGGGCTCAATGATCTTACCAAATATCAAATGTCTCATGATTTTCCAATTTAGAGATAGAAACTGTTTGCATGTGAGATCTATAAAGGACGGCGGGTGGAATCATAATCTTACCATATCCTTGGTTTGTACCAGTACGTAAGAATCAAACTTCTCGTGATTTTTCCAATCTATTGACAGAAACTGTCTGTATGTCAGGTCTATTGGTTCATCTCCTGAAAAGACAACAAAAATGTCTCTCATTATTACTGGAAAAACTGTTTATACATGTAAGTACATATCTAATTATACACCTCAATCTAATTACACACTTTATACACCTCAATCTAATTACACACTATGATCATATTCTTTTAACATCTGATGTAAATCAGAGGGTTATTTTTCCCTTGAAGTTACTCAGTGGATGCTTTTGTAAAGATAAAGATTGTAAGAATTATTATACCATGTTTGAAGATATGTGGACTGAGGTTGACAAATGACTTCCTTATGGACAGCGAACGGTGACTTCAGATGATTTTGAAGATCATTTTATTTACTTCATTTAGATTTCAAACAAGTAAGGGCTGTTCCATTAAAACATATGAGGTACCCGGGGACGGCAATTAAAAAAAAATCTATGGGTGTTTGTCATTGGTAGAAAATTGCATATATGGTGGGTACCTACTGCCAGAAAACTGCATCTGTGGGTGGTTGTTTTGATAAAATCTTTATTTTTTACCGAAACTGAGAGGAATGCAACAAGAGAAGGGAAGGGTTGAAGGTAGAATGTGAAACAAACGCCGTTTTCTGTCTTCATTTTATCTCGGTCGATGAGGTTCCGCGATCCGGTTATCGTTTCCAGTTTGACTTTAAAATTATAGCGACCGGAAATTGGGATTATCTCCCTTGTCCAAAATAGAAAACGAAACGTGCTCGTGGTCCATTGAAATGGTTTTGATTTTTTCTAGCTGCAATAATGTAGCCCTATCCAATTTCTTTTATTCTGACGTTTTCAGGATTAGGCTACAATTCCATAGGATCTCCGTAATGGTGCAAAATAATTGTATGAATAACCGATAATAAACTCTGCACTGTGTATTAGTCCCAAATGATGTTTACACCAAAAGGAGTACCAACTTTGTGCTCGGGCATGTCTAATAAAGGTGTTTTTCATTAAATATATTGTACAGCATGCAAAATTCTTCGTCTGCTCCGCCATGTTTGTTATCGCGAAATCTCGTAGGTGGATCTAATGAAAAAGCTAAACATACAATCACAATCGACGCGAAAATGTAGTTACTTGAGCCACTTCGACAAAGAAAGGAAAATCATATTGTTGCAGAAAGAATTTACACTCTGCTGTTTGGTTTTTAACTTGATATTAAATTCAAACCTTTTCAATACCGACGAAATAGCTTTCGCTTCCATACTATATGACATATGCAAATCACTTGACAATCGGAAGTTGAAATTTCAGTACATCAAACATGGCGCACAAATATGAATCGAGAAATTGGAATTTATCAAAATTGTTGAAAACGGTAGAATAGAGCTTCACAAATATTAAGTTGCAGATTGTAAATTTATATATTGTCAGACTAAGAAACATAGAATATCATTTTATTTATGTAAAGAGACACATTTTCTTGTTTTTTAATACTCAAAATACTAGCCAATTTTAAAACTTTTAATAGTTGTTTTTGAACATTTACAATACTAGACTTTTTATGAACAGGTAGACTTATAAAATTAATTTAGTTCATCATGTTTAAGAAAGACAGTCTTGATAAAATAAATTGATGGTTCTATGATCAAGCTTCATTGATGGCCAGTTATTTGAATGGTGATGTAACACCCAAGATACTCTTCTCTTTACTATCATGCTTGGGAACATCTGAAAATAGACCTCTATTCAGGGGTTATAAATAGTCATTCATACATATTGAATTTAAAGAAAAAGTGTATTTCAAATTTATTTCACTTCTATGGGTGGTGCCGCACTATCTAAAATTGCTTCTGTGAGTGGTCCCTCATTACATTTTTATGCTTCTATGGGTGGTTACCCAAATTTTAAAGTGCCTTCCCCGGGTAACTCATATGTTTTAATGGAACAGCCCTAAGTAAAAGCATGGTTCCTAAAGTATGGTCCATTTTACATGTATATAGCTGGGAAGGGGGGGGGGGGGCTAATTGTAGACCACCTACAAATATAGTGGGTGTGTCCTACTTTCAACTGAAGCTAAGGGTGTGTCCTACTTACAAATGATGTGAGAATGTGAACTACCTACGAATATAGTTTTTAGTTTGGGGTGTGTTCTACTTACAAATGATGTGAGAATGTGACCTACCTACGAATATAGTTTTTAGTTTGGGGTGTGTCCTACTTACAAATGATGTGAGAATGTGAACTACCTACGAATATAGTTTTTAGTTTGGGGTGTGTCCTACTTACAAATGATGTGAGAATGTGACCTAACTACGAATATAGTTTTTAGTTTGGGGTGTGGCCTACTTACAAATGATGTGAGAATGTGAACTACCTACGAATATAGTTTTTAGTTTGGGGTGTGGCCTGCCTATAAATTCATCTCGGTATACACATGTAGCTTACCTAAATCCTCTACCCTCTCTCCCTCAGGCCCACGGATTCCTACTCCATCTTGATTGACAGGTTTCAAGTAAAACAGTGGCTTTGTTCTCTCAATCTCATCGGACTTGATGCCCAACACCTGTTTGGTGGGAACCGTTTTACTCTTCTCCATTTCAGTTTCATTGTCAGATGAGGATTTCCCAAACTGATCTTGTTCATTTCTATAAATAAAGATGATACTTATTCTATCAAAACTTCTAGTGTTTTCATCATCATGGATGGACAGCAACTTGTTGTATGCTAATTTTGAAGAAATAAATTCCCAGAATTTCACCATTTTACACAAAATTAGGAGTTGTCAGAAATACTATAGCTTGTCTTCAAATTTTTTCTTAATTTTCATTTAATAAGATCTTGATCATCCAGTTACAACGGATAGAATAACAAGAGGCCCATGGACCACATCACTCACCGGAGTCACATTGGTCGATATTCAAAGATTTCCTCTACATATTTGTATGTAAATTTGATCCCCTATTGTGGCCCCATCCTACCCACAGGGGCCATGTTTTGAACAAACTTGAACCTGAACTATGTCAGGAATCTTCCATGTAAATGTAAACTCCTCTGGCCCAGTGATTCTCCTGAGGAAGATTTTAAATGACTTTCCCTATATATTTGTAAGTAAAACTTCGATCCCCTATTGTGGCCCCATCCTATGCCTAGGGGCCATGATTTGAACAAACTTGAATTTGTACAATGTCAGGACGCTTTCATGTATAGATTTTGAAAGATTTTCCTTATATATTGGCATGTAAAACTTTCCAACCTACCCCCGGGGGCTGTAATTTTAACAAACTTGAATTTACCCTATGTCATGAAGCTGTCATGTAAATCTCAGATCTTCTGGCCCAGTGGTTCTTGAGAAGATTTTCATGATTTTCCCTTTTTATTCCCATGTAAAGCTTTGATCCTCTATTGTAGCCCCAATCTACCCTTGGGGCCATGATTTGAACAAACTTGAATCTGCACTATGTCAGGAAGCTTTTATGTAAATTTCAGCTCCTCTGGCCAAGTGGTTCTTGAGAAGATTTTTAAATGACCCCACCCTATTTTTGCATTTTGTGATTATCTCCCCTTTGAAGGGGACATGGCCCTTCATTAGAACAAACTTGAAAGCCCTTCACCCAAGGATGCTTTGTATCAAGTTTGGTTGAAATTGATCTGGTTGTTCTGGAGAAGAAGAGGAAAATGTTAAAAGTTTACAACGCCGACGACAGACAATGGACAAAGTTTGATCAGAAAAGCTCACTTGAACCTTTGGCTCAGGTGAGCTAAAAATTCAAATACAATACCCTGGCTATGCCTAAGATAGACGATGAATAAAAAAATCATTTAAATCTCACGTTTTAGGCATCTTGAATGACGAAAACTCGGGTAGATTGGGGGTCTTAAAAGACACAGACTCCGGTTGATTTCCTGGGTCGCCTTCCTCCTCTGGACTTTCCCGCTGTTCCGTCACTAGATCCACATCTCCAGCTATTGGAGATGATAGTGACCCACTACCAGTGGAATCTAGAGATGATATACTGCCAGCCTGGGCTCCAATACTGGTGGAGGACCCATCGCTGACATTGCCCATATGGAGATTGGAGAAGCTGTTTTCTGTACTCGTGTTGCTCTCGTTAAGATCTAATGACTGTAATAATAATAGGATATTATACTGTAATAATGACAGGAATTTAAACTGTAATAATGATAGGATATTATACTGTAATAATGACAGGAATTTAAACTGCAATAATGATAGGATATTATACTGTAATAATGATAGGATATTAAACTGTAATAATGATAGGATATTACACTGTAATAATGATAGGAATTTAAACTGTAATAATGATAGGATATTATACTGCAATAATGATAGTACATTAAAGGGACTGGTTCACGATTTTTGAAAAAAATATTTTTCATTTTCGATGTTAAATATAAAAAATATTACTCATTAAATGTTGAGAGTAAAAAATTTGGAACTTCTGAACGCAAGAATAAAAGTAATATTTTAGCCTTAAATCTGTGTTATGTAAACAAAGACTCGAGTCTTTTCATGTATACAAACAAACCAATAAAATGTTAATTTTATAATATAAAGCATCTTAATTTGGCATAGTCACAAATTTCAACTTTTAGATGAAACATTTTACCCAAAGAATGCTATAAATGTGAAAGATATAATAAACTTAGATTGATATCCATTTCTTTTGAAATTTCGTAAACAATAACATACCACAATCTTTGTTTACAAAACAAATAATAAACTCTCTAAAATGAGCTTCTATGATGATGTATAACCTTGATTTTTATGTGAAATGTTTTAAACACATTAGACAATAGATTTTGATCATTAAAAGCGAAAAACAAAATTTTGGGGGAAATCGTGAATCAGTCCCTTTAAAGTAAATTCAATAGAGTGAAAAAAAGGCATGCAAATGTGTGTGGTGTTTGTTGTTTTGCAGAATTTTTTACTCTTCTAAATATGTCAGCAGCTCTAGATGAAGTGGCACAAACTTTCACCTACACATGACACCCAGGCCCAGGACAGTCACTTAACAGTGAGGCTTCTTTAACATGCGAATGCCTACCGTGACCCATAACCTCAGTTTTTCAGATCAAATCCAACAGACCCACGATGCTTGGAGAAGGAACAGTGACTACCGATGTTAACATCCTACATGTAAGTGTGATGTGGCCAAGGGAATAAGAATCTAAACCAGGGCCTCCCAGTCGCAGAGCACTGGGCTACAACCACTGGCACAAAACAAGCAGCCAATTACAAAAAAAAAACCAAAATCTGGGGACACCATTATAATTTTACACAATAATTTTCAATGACCTACAGTAATATATTTAACTGCAATTTTGTGTGTATGAATACTATGCATGAATTCAAATAAAGAGTCATGAAGAAAATTTGCAAGGATATAAAAAAAAACCATGATGTGTTTGTAAAACACTATTGCCCAGGTTTATTTTTTTTAAAAGTAGGTCAAACTTCAAAGTCAAGACCACAAATCAGAAACTTTTTACCAAGGAATGCACACACAGAATATGACAGCCCTGTCACTCACTCATTTATCAGCAAGGTTAAGTTTTTGGAAATTTGGGTTCAATGTTACAAAATCAAAGATGAAAGGTCTTATCATAAAGAATTTATATACAAAATATCAAGCCCTACTTTAAACATTTTAAGATATATAGCCTAGGTTAACTTTTGTTACAAGTACCAGTAAGTCAAACTCCAAATTCAAAGTCACAAAGCCAAAACCTTTGGTAGCAAAAAAAAACCTCTTGTCACAAGGAATGCACATATAATATATGAGAGCCTTATCACTAACCATTTGAAAGTTACAAGCAAGGATAAAGTTTCAGATAGATCGACAAATAGGACAAAAAACACATGCTCTTTGATATGGATGCAAAATGCAGACATTTTTCTTTGACTTTTAATATCATTTAAAACTAATTGAAACTTTTTGATACAACATCTGCTCAAGATGCACATGTCTGCGTTGGATATCATGCTCAATTCAAGAAAGGTAAAACAAATCCCCTTTTCACACAGACCACTAGGAATGACCATCACACTGTAAAAACAAGACGCTACGTCTATCTGTATTTAGCATCTCACTATGTTTGTTTCACCGATGAAAAAGTCCACCTTATCCTCCGTGGGTCCCTGCTCTGCTGTAATCGTACAGGAACTGCTGCACGATGATTGGCTGTCCAGACTGTTGATGCTTCCGCTTGATTGGCTACTGCTACTGCTCATGCCTGAGGAATGGATTTTGGGTTCTGTCTTAACTGGGGGCTGGAATACATCTACAGAGTACCTGAAGAAAAATTCTTACATTTGAAATGAAAGGTGAAGATAACGAACAGTGATCAATCTCATAACTCCTATAAGCAATACAAAATAGAGAGTTGGGCAAACACGGACCTCTGGACACACCAGAGGTGGGATCAGGCGACTAGGAGGAGTAAGCATCCCCTGTCGATAGGTCACACCCGCCGTGAGCCCTATATCATGAAATAAAATTCATCATGTATGACTTACACATGAAAAAAGTAATATTTTGAAATGCAAAAACATATGCCCCCTTTTTTTATAAAACGGTACGAGTAAGCAGATCTATTCATTGTATGTACATGTATACTTTTTCGTGAGATTAATATTTCAGCTCTAAAGCAAATTGTCAATTTGCATTCAGGGCTTAAAACTTACAATTATTTAACTGTATCTACCCATTTTCATAGAAAATAGTAGTAGCCCTAATTCATAATGATGCCAAACAGAGCAATAGCGCCAATAACAATAGATTTTCAATATGCTGATAAGTACATATAAAGTGGTAATGTCTTCACATATGATGAACACAGACAAATCATACAGAGTAAATTTCATTCCTGTTTTAGTTTGCCTTTATCAGGAATGAACCAATTTAAAAGTGAGCGAACATAATTTTTTAAAAATATTTCAAACCTTGGACCAATTTAAAAGTGGACGAAATTGTTGGGTGAAAATAACAAAGGGTAAAAATATCCACATATACTAGCACACTACTCCAAAGACAAACCAGATTTACATTTAAAACACTACTAGGATTTATTCAAAGACCTTTAAAGTATCAGCATTTTTGTACATCACGAAAAACCTATCAGATTTTATGAAGTATAGAAAATGCTTATGTCTTTATGTTGCCATACCTAGCGTAAGCCTCCATCAGAGTGCTCAGCCGTGAGAATGTGGCCCTGGACTCGGGAATGCTGACGATGAAGGGTGACCCCACAGCCTCTGGGGTCAAGTTACAGTGATTCTTGTGCATCACCCAGTGATTCTTCTGACAAGTACTACAATGAGAAGAAAGAAAATGAACATAAACATACATGAATTTATAGGTTGCTGGGTTGTTGACCATTTATGTAAAACCAAGACCCTGACCATGGCTATGTCCTCTGTGGCAAATTTCATGTTTACCCTGACATATTTAACTTAATCATTGACCTTGTTTACCCTGACATAAAACCTAATTATTGATTTTGTTTACTGATATAAACCAGTCCTAATTATTGACCTTGTTTACCCTGACATAAAACCTAACTAATGACCTTGTCTACTCTTACATATAACCTAATTGTTGACTTTGTTTATCCCAACATAAAACGTAATTATTGACCTTGTTTACCCTGACATAAAACCTAATTATTGACCTTGTTTACCCCGACATAAAACCTAATTATTGACCTTGTCTACTCTTACATATAACCTAATTATTTACTTTGTTTATCCCAACATAAAACATAATTATTGTCCTTGTTTACCCTGACATAAAACCTAATTATTGACCTTGTTTACCCTGACATAAAACCTAATTATTGACCTTGTTTACCCTGACATAAAACCTAATTATTGATCTTGTTTACTCTGACATAAAACGTAACTATTGACCTTGTCCATATAGTTCTCTTAATATGAAAAGTCTGTCTTGTATACCTGTAGTTCAGATGTTTCACAAAGGTTACAGTCACATTCAGAGAGACAGATGAACAAAATCTCATAGGCATGACAAAATTATTATGCCCCAAGATCTATGATTTTGGGGGCATACTAAAACTGTTTAAATTTTGTACTTCGCATTTTCAACAAACATTTTTTTAATAAGTGAGAAACAGGATTCAGATTTTATCCTTTCCAGTTCATTCAGCTTGCATTGGAAGTTTACAACATCAAACAAAACTCACTGATCACAGTATCCCACTTTGAAACATTTGGTACACCTCTTGAGTTTAGCGCCATCTGGACATAGTCGACGACACGATGAACATCGAGATGGAATTTGATTTGGCATGATCGTTCTCTGTGGAATTCAATATCATCACAGTAATTAAAATTTCTATCATTTCCATTAATTTCAAAATTAATTGCAACTTCAACTATCACTACAATGAACCTGAATGCAAGTTTTGTGTATTTTGTAGCACATTCATGAACAAAAGTCAAAATAATAATTTTTTTCCAGTGAAGCTTTCTAAATCGTGTTGGTCTGAGACTTACCTGTATGACATCTCTAAATTGTGTTGGCTGAGACTTACCTGTATGACATCTCTAAATTGTGTTGGCTGAGACTTACCTGTATGACATCTCTAAATTGTGTTGGCTGAGACTTGCCTGTATGACATCTCTAAATAGTGTTGGTCCAAGACTTACCTGTATGACATCTCTAAATAGTGTTGGTCCAAGACTTACCTGTATGACATCTCTAAATTGTGTTGGTCTAAGACTTACCTGTACGACATCTCTAAATTGTGTTGGTCCAAGACTTACCTGTATGACATAGATTTCATACACAGGTTCTCCAGCAATGTCTTCAGTCAGGACTTCAGATCTGAAAAGTAGATTACAATACACGTTAATAATCCCTCTTACAGACCTCTCAAAATATAATTGTGTAGAGCAGTCTTACAGTAGTGGTATACTTACATTATAATTGTGTCATTGGATTGAACGGCACTTAGATCGGTCCCTTTCCCGTAGAATTTGTAGATTTTACCCTTGTACGCTTCAAACACTCTCATCTGCAAGAAAAGTATGGAAACTAAACATAACAAGGGACTCCTTCTTTCGATTTTCAAACCAATTGCACAATGAGCTCTGTCTTCTGTATACTCCATCAAAATTATGTTCTCAACATTATTTCTGACGATTATCAGAATAATATTCATCAATCACAGATTTTTCTCGGCTAAAAATCAATACCACTCATTCAAAAACAAGAAGTCGCACAAAAATTTCTAGATCTACGCTAGTGTAAAAACTGTGCCTCACCGCTGATGGTTTGACACCTGTTTTCTTTGCTGTCTCCTCTTTCAGAGCCTCTGTCGTGCAATCTTTAGGTAGCCTTAGGACCAACTACAACAAAACTCATCACTTGATGAACTAAATCACAACCATGGTGTCAGTAACACGTGTACACTGTTAAAGATTTCAAAAGAAAAGTATAAAATTGATTTTTGACATATGTGCTATTTTATCCAATCTTACCCGCAGCGGCTTTTTGTATGGTTCCTTCCACATGAATATCACAGGCAGTAAGCGCTTCTTTTTAGGGAGAGGAAGTGAAAGATACAGGAAAGGGTCAAAGGTTATGGAAATCTGAAAATTCAGAGAAAACCTCCCATATAAACGGTTTATTTTTTTCTTCTCAGAAAGCTAGTTGTCAAAAATTGTATAATAATTGTAGAATGTGTTTGAGTGTTGAAAGAAAATATAAGATCTGCTTAGGGCTGTTCCAGAAATGATCAAATGGGGGGGTCGGGCGGCAAATGATATTTTTTTGTGTGGGTGGTCGTATTTTTTCATATTTTAATTGGTCCGTGGTGGGATTGTTAATAAAATATTTATTATGGGTAGTGGGTAGTTTCTATTGTTTTATTTTGTGCTACGTGGGTGTTGAGTTTTCAGAATATTTTTATTGTCGCTCTTGTCGTGTTGGTTACAAAACGTCGGAGGGAAAATTGAAAACGTGCTTTCGAAATGCTGCTTTCGAAATCGAAAGTAACATAGAACTATTCGAGTTGTCGCTCTTTGCAGCGCATAACTTTCCATTACGGCACTCTTCAAATTAGAGGCGCGTTTAATAGGGTCCCTTTGGACGTGATGGCGGCGAACTCTGTTCTGTAGATTATTACAGTTTACAGTGCATCGATTTTGGGAATATTTTGAAACCAATAGGTATTCCGTTTTCTAATAAAAATAGGCAAACCTTAGTTGATCTATACGAGGGTACCGATGCGTTATATTTATCAGTCGGTGTGATGGTGATATAGAGGCCTCCGGGCGCGGGCTCCATTAGAAGACGAACGATTCGTGGAAAAACATATCCATACCCATTTCATGATAATAGCATCGTTTGGACTCCCAATCTTTCCAACATTCCCGCCATAGATGCCTTTGATTGTTGATGTGACATCGTTTCTTCAGAACTACTGTGATACAATGTCGCACAGGCATTACCGCGTCATTGACTAGAATGTTTGTCCCGAAAACCTTGCGAGATTTGTACCGTTTTCATTTTTAAAAATATTTTTGTGGTGAGTCTGGTTAGTTTTTTTTTTATTAGATGGGTCATTGTAAAATGAGTTTATTAATTTGATGGGTCATGGGGTAATTTTTTTTTTTTTTTTTTATGGGTGCTTGGTATATACAAAAGGTGCCTCCCGACCCCCCCCCATGTATTTATTTCTGGAATAGCCCTTAGTTACATACTGCATAAAATTAAGATAAAACTCCCACCTTTCCACACACAGGACAGGTCAGTTTGGATTTATATTGGCCCTGGAACAGGTCCACAATAAAAGAATCATTTCTCTTCTTGTACATCTCCCAGGCTTCATCGGCAACAACCTGGAATAACGATTACAACATACACAGATTAACATTGAGTAAACAACAGTCCTGCTTCAAAAACTCGTACTACTCCAGTACTTTCTACATAAATGAATGAAATATCTGTGAAAGAAACAAATACATTGATGACATGCTTTAAGTTTGATACTGTTAGAGATCATAAGTCAATTTCAGAGTTAAGTATGAAAACCTACTTCATCCAGTCTTCCATCCGAGTCTACTGTTTCTGTATAAGGTTTCTTCTTAATCCTATTCAGATCCTGTGTAAAAAGAGAAAACAATTTTTACAAAAATTAATAATCATTTTCCTTCAAGTTCATCTAGCCAAAATTCATCTTGGTGAAGTCGCATACAATTTTGAGACACTGAATTTGAACATTGATGACAAACCTCGTGAAGACCATCCAAAAAGAAGGCCATAAATTCTTGTGCATCATGCTGAGCGAATCCATTAAACTGACTAGCCTTCTGTGCCACCAAACTCTGTAATACGAAAGTGGAGGCACATGTATATGTCAATGATGGTTGTTATTATTCATAAACTTGAATAACTTTTGATTTTGACAAGAATCTAATTTTAGATATACATGTAATTACTATAAATATCTTAATAATGGAATCCCCTGTCCAACAAAACCCTATTAAAATTCTCGGGGGGGGGGGGGGAAAAGCACATCCCTTAACAAAAGCATACCTTGAGTTTGGAAGGAGCATAAGAATAATGCTTTCCAGACCACAGCATGCGAAGCAGAACAGCATAAGACACGGCCAACTTGCCTCCCATTCCAAGAGGATTATCCGTGTTAATATCGTTCTGAAATCCGGAGTCTGCGAAATAAAATGAGAGGTTTATCCGTATTAATATCGTTCTGAAATCCGGAGTCTGCGAAATAAAATGAGAGGTTTACAAGTGTAATGCTGTACCCTTGCTTTTCTTCTCCATATTACATCATTTCAATTTATACACATGTAATCTTAAATTTGATGTAGTATGGTACATACCAAACATTTATATTTAATCTTTCTTTCATAGCAGATAAAACAACCACACAATTTTTAATGGTCCCAAGAAAATCTTTACAATACACACACACAAACGCTTAATGTGTACAAATCACAAGAAGAGAAGAAGAAAAACCTATTTCTAAATTGATAAAGCAGAAGCAAACAGTTGAATTTAAATGAAGGTAATACCACATACAGAAAATACAAGAGGTATTAAATACATTAATTGGTGGAATTTCCACAGATCCATACCTAAAAAGAAATCTCTGAATTCAGTGGTATTGGACAGGGCTTGAAGTACACTGTTCATGAAGCACGTGTTGCCCAGGTTATCCATCCCGGTCATGCCTGGCCTCACACACAGGTCCATCAGATTCTTGTTCATAGGCGATACTTTGCAAGTGGGCTTCTGAAAGTGGACAGGCAAACTTAAATACATTCCATGGTTTACTGTTGTAGATGGTGTTTTATAGTTCCTAACTTACAAATAAACTAATAACATCCAAAAATTCCATCTCAGAGTAAAGTTGTATATAAATTATTAAAACCTTCCAATCTCAAGAAATCGAAGAAAATTCCACTTCAAATAAACTCATAATTCTCTATTTGAAGGCCATCCACAGTAAATACATGCATACAATCTACCTCAATTAAATGAGAAGCACTTACCAGAAATTCAACTACCTTAATTCACTGAGAAACTCTAACTAGAAACACAACTACCTCAATTAACTAAGAAGCACTAACTAGAAATACAACTACCTCAATTATCTGAAAAGCACGAACTAGAAACACAACTACCTTAATTAACTGAGAAGCACTAACTAGAAACACAACTACCTTAATTAACTGAGAAACACTAACTAGAAACACAACTACCTTAATTAACTGAGAAGCACGAACCAGAAACACACCTACCTTAATTAACTGAGAAGCACTAACTAGAAACACAACTACCTTAATTAACGGAGAAGCACTAACTAGAAACACAACTACCTTAATTAACGGAGAAGCACAAACTAGAAACACAACTACCTTAATTAACCTGAATTTTTTTACAGTCTCCCTCACCTGTCCATAAGTATCCCTGCTGATACCAGTGGCTCCCAATTCCGAAGCCGATTTATTATCCCCTTTTAAGTCCGATTTCCTGGTCAAATTCACATCAGCCAGTTCATCAAACGCCACACTGCCCTTGGTGGGAGAGTCCATTTTGCTGGTGGAAGCAGATGTAGTGGGCAATTTACTCTTCCCAGTGGAGATCCATCCATCAGATTTTGTTGCGGTTGCCTCGGCGACTGTTATAAACAATAGTAAAATCCTTCCACTGACTACATGTTTTGCATATACAGGTAATTGACAAGATCAAATATCACACGAGACCTTTAATCAACTGACTGTGTAATGACTGTCAGTCCCTACCTTTGTGTTGACTGGCTTCCAGCGAGTTCCATTTCTCTTGCTTCACTTTCCACATTTTCATTTCCAGCATAGCTCCAGTCACCCGATGCACACATTTATCTGGTTGAATCTCTCCTCTGTAATGTAAATACATGTTGTTTATAATGGCCACGACAGTGCTAAGTTGTTAAAACGGGTAGTGACAGTTTCATCGCCAAACGCTCGGCATCAGATGTGAATGTCACGGGTCCTCGGAGATGATCTTAAAAACAGATGTCCCGCGTTACGGTAGGTGTGGCACACTAAAGAACCGTCACTGCTCCATGGCCGTAAGCACCAAGCAAAGGCCTAAATTTGAATGATATATATATATTATTACTACAGTAACTTGATCCGAAGAGTCGGATCACGTCGAGTTGACAGGCGCGGATCATCAGATCACACGAGACGCTTCCACGAGACGCGAAGCGTCGAGTTTGATCTGATGATCCGCGCCTGTCAACGAGACGTGATCCAACTCTTCAGATCAAGTTACTGTAGTAATGATAAATTTATTATATACCCCCTATGTATTTTAAATCCGCATTTATAAGATACTAAATGTAATCCAAATTATCAAAAAATACAGACATACAGTGAAATTATGTTTTGTGTACGCAGATATACTTTTTTGTTTTGTGACGTGGTCAATATTTTCCACAAATAACGTTGCGTTGTTGTATTGTGATGTTATTGTGACGGCATCAGTTTCAGAGGATACTGATACGGAATCAGAAAACCACAGTGTGGTGATCCGGAAAACCGGATCACACACTGTGAAATCCACAGTATCAACGAACGATACATTGATGGGTATATAATAAGTAACAATATTAATATCCTTTAAGGATGATACGTACTTTAAATTGACTTTCCATACAAATGTTGTTTCATCTGTCGTTCCTTGGTGTAGTTGTAAAAATTTTTGATCCCTGGGGAAAAGAACAAGAGCAAGCCGTTAAGAAACTCTTCATTTTAAAATTCTGTAATCTAGAAAAAGCAAGTGATGCATGACTTAATGCTGCAGAAAATAAAACAATTTGAAAATGTTCAGAACAGAAAATTTAACCATTCACTTGAAAGTCAAAGACAAAATTAGCAAGATTGATCACATTTAGTAGGAACTTCAAGAGACCTGTTGTTTTTTTTTGGGGGGGGGGGGGGGGGGGGTGTTTAATACAAAAAGCTGAATAGAAGCACAAAAGCTTTCACTTACAGTGTCTTAAATTGAATTGTCAGACTCTTTGGTTTACAAATGACTTTCACATAATCCTTCTTCAGTTCCTTTACATACACATACAAAGTGAACTGGAAGTCCTGCTAGAGAAAGAAAGAGATATTCCATCATTTTACATAGTTAACGGTACTTGTTTGTAAAATACAGTACAACGTTTTTAATTCTAATACCGAGCAATCTCATATTCTGTGCAATCCATAGATGTATATGTTTCAAGTTTTACAAGTTTCAGGTAACTGTTTTGTTATTCGCTCACATTTAGTGGTATATTTAGTACAAAACATATTTTACAATACTAATTGTTCATTTACAATGCTCACACACACACACACACACACACACACACACACACACACACACAAGACACACAGGCCTTATTGGTCACCAGAGAATTAGTTAAAAGTATCACTATTTCCTAGGGCTATGAAATCTATTTTTATAATTTTGCTGTTTTGAATATTTAAGCTATATTCTAATATTTAGCAAAAGTATAAAACAAGATGGGTTCTTAAAACTTGAATGTCCTTGAAAGTGCCTATACTGATGAAAGGTCTATAGTATATGTAATATCAATACAATGTGACTAATTTGGATCTGTCCTAGAGTCAAAACTCTGGTGTTGCGAAATTCACAATTTTGGTACATCCTTTTCTGCTTTTTCTAATTGAATATGCATTGGTCTTTATACTGCTTCAGCATACTTTAAGAAGTCTTTCAAATGATAAAGACAATAATCACTATAATAATTTTGGTTCCATCCTGGACTCTAAATCCTTACCCCCTAGGATCATGGGATTCACAAGTTTGGAGAAGGACTAACAACTCCTTCTAAATATCCATTTAGTTTCAATTCAGAATCCATAACATTAAAGATGTTTTTAAAATGTTTTGCCTGTGATATCCACGTTAGAATAAGTCCTCATTGCTCCTTCCTTAAAAGGTAACTAAACGGGGCAGTCTTTCGGATGAGACCGCAAAACCTGAGGCCCATGTTGCAGCAGGTGTGGCACGATAAAGATCTCTCCCTGCTCAAAGGCCGAAAGTGCTGAGCATAGGCCTAAATTTTGCAGCCCTTCACCAGTAATGGTGATGTCTCCATACAAGTGAAAAATTCTCATTAAAAAATATACAATCAATCATTTTTCAATGTTTTACATGCACTATATATACCAAGTTTGACCCTGCCCTGAAGTCAGAACCTCTACCCTGAAGTCAGAACCTCTACCCTGAGGATCATGAAATTCACATTTTTGGTAGAAGCCTTCCTGCTCTACATCACAAAGCCTTCCTTAAAGATCTGCAGATGTGAAAGAGAAGATTTTTGCAAATGGTTAATTTTTGGCAGTTTTTGCACCACCCCTAAAGTGCAGGAGTCTTGAAATTTACAATGTGTGTCCCTCTTGTCCCAAAGATATTTCATACCAAATTTGAAATTGAATTGGATAGGAAGTTATCAATTGTTAACACATTTAATCACTGATCATTTTGGCCCCATCCTGATACCAAAACCCTTGCCCCCTGAGATCATGAAATATATAATTTTGGTAAAAGGCCACCAGCTCATTCTGAATTTACGTTTAGTTTCAATTTAATATCAATAGCATTAAAGATGTTTTTTTCAAGTGTTTTACACATAAATACTGTATAAGTTTGTGGTCTCACCCTGGAGTCTGGACCTCTACCCCAGGGATCATGCAATTTACAATCTTGGTAGAGGCCTTCCTGCTCTACATTACTATGCATTTAGTTTTTCTTGCAGATGTGCAGTTGTAGAGAAGGTTTTTGAAAACTGGTCATTTTTAAAGCAGTTTTTGCCCCGCCCCTTAGGCCCCAGAGGTGCAGGAGTCCTGGAATTTACAAGTTATGTCATCCTTGTCCAATAGATGCTGCATACCAAAATTTGAAAAGAATTGGATTGGTAGTTACATGTATCAAGAAGTTAAAAATGTTCAATTGTTAACGCACGACGATGAATGCAGACCAATTGCAGTATGTCATCCGAGTTTACTCTGGTGACCTAATAAAATCTAATATGCATAGTGGAAATAATACATGAATGTCCATGAAACCAAAATTAATAGGAACACCATATACATGGCCCGATGGACACATGATTTATACACACATGATACATAAACACACATGATACATACACACATGATACACATAAACATCATAGATAAATAAATATGAGGCACAATTCATATTTTTCTTACCTTCTCAAAATAATCATGTTTAATGTGATTCAGTTCATAGACAGGTTCTGAAAAGAAAAAAAAACTTGCATGAGCTTATCATCTTTTAAAAACATATTGGGTAGAATATCAAATGAAATAAATATCCCAAATACAAGCAACAAGTCTAATCAATGATCTCAATATGATTTGTATTTTAAAAAGAAGATCAGATTTACCGTCCTTCTCGCCTTCCTTGTCTCCCGTTTTACTCCCAATGTCTGTGTCCTCCGGACGAGAATTAGCAGACATAGCGGTCACACTGTGCAGGGGGTCAAACATTTCAGAAGAAAATGAAGGGGAACTGGAGGGAGAATCTGGTGATTCACAGCTGAATTCTGACCGAGAAGCTGTCGAAGGAGCTGCCTGAAAACAAACACATTCATCTTAACATGTAAACAAAGGCTGTTTTGTTTCTCAACAATTTAACAAAAGAACACTGCTTTTTATCACATAATATGTAAACAGAGGTAATTCTGTTTTTTAAGAGGATTTCCTCAATGTGGCTTATACAATTAAATATAAACCAAGATTGAACAAGAGGCCCATGGCCTTAATGCTCATAGGAGTATCAAGCAACAAATGTTTTAGAAACATGTATGACCCAAGTGTGGCAATATTGAAAAGGGTCAATTTAAAATTGTAAGCAATTATAATGAAAAGTAACAGTTATATACTAGTTAGAGGCAATCACAGTATTAAATTTAATCTCCCAAGATACTGTGCAGACATTTCCAAATAACCAGTTAACTGAGTTATGGTTTAGCCCTTGTGATTTCTAAACCATTTGGTGTCATCTACTCTTTAGGGGGTACCAGTGTACTAAGTTTGATGTCTTCTACCAAACGTTCACAGGATATTAAGCAGAAAATATATTCTTATGTCCAGAGTACTTTAATCTTGTGACCTTACAATCATTAGGGGTCATATACTCCTTAGAATGTACCAAGTTTGATGTCTGTCAAGCAGAATTTCTCAAGATATTGTATTGAGCAGACAATATCTTTCTATGTCAAGAGTAATTTGACCCTTGATCTTTGATCTTAAAATTAATAGGATGATCATTTACTCTTTAGGACACACTAGAAACCTGTGTGCCAATTATTATTATCTAACAGCGCTCCATATTAAAGTTATTGTCTCCAACAAATATTTTGCCAAATGATCTTGGTTCAAAGCCATGACACAACATGTAGTTAAAATGAATCATTTCACCAAGTATGGACTTCTAACGTATTTCCATTAATAACTTGTAGTTTAGAGAAATATCTCTCATTTCTTTGCATCGACTTTGATTCTTGATTCAGGATCATGACATAATCTTTGTGCCAAGTATGAGCTTCGTACATCATACATTACAAAGGTTTGGCTGAGATGTTTCCTCTTTTTTAAATGAAGTGACCTGTGCTAAATGACCTCGATTAAGGGTCATGTCACATTGTAAAATGATAAGCAATGATTGAGATACATATGACCTTCTAATGTCTTTTTTTCTTGCCAGAGAGCTACAAAAGAGACGTGATAACCTTGACCTTCACCAATAACCTCACTTTCGGGTCATGACACATTATCTAGTAATAAATATCTGAAATAAATATGACCTTGTAATCCCTTTCTATCACAATTTATAACCTTGACAAACTGATGGAGAGACAATGGTGCAGTGTTCGAATTTAACCATAGACCGAGTCTATGTCAAATGACACTGGTCTATGCCAATTGTAATTGAGATAGACCAAATTGTCTATGCTGATTTTCTAGATTTAAAGCAGTAAAATTATTCCAAAGGACCCTGCATGGTCAGTCGAAGTCTGATAAACGTTACAAGGGAAGGAGGATATTGTTATGGAAAGAAAATATGCTTTCCAAGTACATTAGAAGTAAATGAATATGTTTAAAATTTGTGTTTTTTTTTTTTCAATGTTGCGGTCTATACCAATTTGATGAGGTCTATATCATCTTGTTTTGCCATAGACCCATGGTCTACACCAAGTTTTAAACCAATTTCAAACACTGATGGTGCATTCCTATCTACTACACTAACTCTGTTTGCACAGGTTATATATAACCACATCTGCTTGATAGATGTTCAGGGTTAAGAAGATGTTAAGAGATTTAATGCATTTCACTATATGATTCATATAGTCTGATAGTCATGCCCAGGGACTTAAACCTCTGACCCAAGGGCCATTAATTTTCATAATTTCAGCATAGGCCTCCTTGCTCATCATCACTAATTAATCAGTTTAATTGTCTAATTTTCACATAGTGTGACTGTTAGTTGCCCAAAAATAATTTCTTCAGAGAAATAATGCAGTTTTACCATATCTGCCAAAAAGCTATGTCCTATCACCAAAACCCCTAATCACAGGACATGAAATTCACATTTTGTTGGGGACCTCCATGTTCGTTACTAATCAATCATTCAGTTCAGTTGTTTGTGTCCATGCAATTTCACCATGAGCCACGAAGCTTGCCCTAGCAACAGAACACCAACCCAAGAATTTCACAATTTCAGAAGAGAACCCCTTACCCATTATGACTACACAAACAGTTGTCCTGGAGTCAAGAAGATTTTTGAAGACTGCATTACTTTATAGCCCTCCCCCTTCAGAAAATTCATATTCTTTAATATGTTTAATAAATTCTCTCTCTCTCTCTCTCCCTCTCTCTCTCTCTATATATATATATATATTATATATATATATATATATATATATATATATATATATATATAAATTGACGATCAGATGGAGTTCAATCACATAACATTTATTTCTCTACAGGCTGTTTCGTGAGGGGATGGTTTCCCCTCACTCGTCGGGAGAAAAATGACATCTAACGAAAAACATCCGCGTGGCTGAGAATATGTTACACAGAAACATACTGGATAGTTGCTAAGCATGATTACACACAGGATTGAGTAAATAGAAATTTATGGGAATGACGGCAAGTGCTGACAAGTTCTGAACGCTTATTCAATGAAGATTTTTCGGGATGACATATTATAAAGAATTTCTCTAGAATACAGAGGTTGCACTTTTTTGAAATGTTTGAGTATGATGATGTTTTTCCTAAAATTTCCCACTTGATTTTGTAGTCAATATTTTTGTCTTTCAATGTCCATATGAATTTGCTGAGCTCGGTGGTATTCTTTTTCGTGGAATTACGGAATGAATGAGTGTGGTTGGCGTATCTTAATTTGAACTCGGTGTCTGCTAGTCCCACGTAGCTCTCTTCTTGTCCATTATCGGCTCTGACTCTAGCTAAATACACAATTCCGTGGGCGCGACATTCACCGTTGAGCGGGCATTGGTCTTTGTTTCGGCAATTACACCTGTTACATGTATCTCCGGTCTGGCGCACTTGTTTAATTGAAGCGTTATGCGAGTCAATTACATTTTGCATGGATGGCATACAACTGTATGATATTTTAATAGTGTTTCTGTTGATAATCGGGCGTAGAACATGGCCTATCGGGAAACACTCATCTATAATTTTGAGAAACTGTTTACCCAAGTTTGTTTTTACGTTACTATCATATGGCGGATTAAACCATGTGATGTTACGGGAACGATTTCTTCTGCTGTTCTGTTTAGTTTTGGCTGATTCGTCGTATGTTAGCTTGTATTTATAGCCGCTTTCATCAAGTGCTTTTTGGTATATGCCGGCGGCTTTGACGAATTCCTCTTTGTCCGATGAAATTGATGACAATCGGTGATTGATGCCTGATGGTATAGCTTTAAGTATGGAAGGCGGGTGGTTACTGCCGGAGTGTACGTAACGCGGAATGTTGCCACTATTAAAATATCATACAGTTGTATGCCATCCATGCAAAATGTAATTGACTCGCATAACGCTTCAATTAAACAAGTGCGCCAGACCGGAGATACATGTAACAGGTGTAATTGCCGAAACAAAGACCAATGCCCGCTCAACGGTGAATGTCGCGCCCACGGAATTGTGTATTTAGCTAGAGTCAGAGCCGATAATGGACAAGAAGAGAGCTACGTGGGACTAGCAGACACCGAGTTCAAATTAAGATACGCCAACCACACTCATTCATTCCGTAATTCCACGAAAAAGAATACCACCGAGCTCAGCAAATTCATATGGACATTGAAAGACAAAAATATTGACTACAAAATCAAGTGGGAAATTTTAGGAAAAACATCATCATACTCAAACATTTCAAAAAAGTGCAACCTCTGTATTCTAGAGAAATTCTTTATAATATGTCATCCCGAAAAATCTTCATTGAATAAGCGTTCAGAACTTGTCAGCACTTGCCGTCATTCCCATAAATTTCTATTTACTCAATCCTGTGTGTAATCATGCTTAGCAACTATCCAGTATGTTTCTGTGTAACATATTCTCAGCCACGCGGATGTTTTTCGTTAGATGTCATTTTTCTCCCGACGAGTGAGGGGAAACCATCCCCTCACGAAACAGCCTGTAGAGAAATAAATGTTATGTGATTGAACTCCATCTGATCGTCAATTTATGTAGCTCCGTGAGGCCACGTCGAGCACTCTAGAAGATTATATCGGAGATTTATCCCAATATATATATATATATATATATATATATATATATATATATATATATAAAATTTGGTATAAATTGGGCCAAAATCATCCTAGAACAGGCTGTCCAGCACTCTCTGACAAAAAAAAATGAGGGCTAATTTCGAAAATTTAGGGCTAAAATCAGGAATTTCATAACTAAATTACAGCAGATTTAGACATTTAAATGGTCTTATTTTTGCAATTTTGACGAAACTTGCAAAAAATACTCTACGTGCAAGAAGGGTGTCTTCCAGCTATCATAACCTAAATAGCCACATCTTTGTCACAAAGTCACAAGCAATAAACAGCTTGACACATGGATGAATTCACTAGTCAAATTTAGTTTGAATGTATTTTCAAAATTGCTAGAATAGAAATATATTTCTAAAAAAAATAGGAATAGACAGGGAAAACTAGGGCTTTTTTTTTTTTTTTTTTTTTAGGATTTCCCCTTGAATTTAACATTTTTTAAAGGAATTTTAGCAAAACTAAGAAAATTATGATTTTTTAGGAATTTTATGGCTGCTTGACAGCCTGCTCTAAAAGATTCAGAAAATGCCAAATATGTTTTAAATGCATGATAGCACACTAAAGACTCAGGAAACCTACAGCAGTATTGGTTTTCAAATGGAACTGAACAAAATTGTATTTTACATAGCAATCTGACCAAATCACAAACATGTTAAATCAAATTCAACCAAAAATCCATCTATTACCAGTTGTACTTTTCAAAATTATATCATATACACTCGGAACAATTGCTGCGATTTCTCTTGAAACATACCGTTAAATCCTTCCATATGCGTGGTTCTTTCTTTTTGACTTTGAGGATTATTTTATGTTTCTTGACTTGAACTTTACACTTTTCTCCAGCTACAGGATGACAGAAGTCACAGGTCCACTTCTTACCACCTGAAAACAAAAGTGCATTTCAATTTATACAATGTATAGTATTAGTATCGTACAAAAAAAGTCCTGATTTTTCTCTATGCATTTAAAATTTTAATCATTTTTGAAAATTAATAATTTTCTAATCTATCTGTAAACTTTGGGAATACTGGGAGTAATGTTGCATTCAGTCGATGACACAAATTGACAACAGAAAAAGGTCTCCCTAAACTTATACGAAAGTAGAATCGCACCAGCACAGAAAATGTGTGGAGATCTACTGTGTATTTCATGAAGAAAAGTCCAGGATCTCGCTGGAAGAACATTTTTGACATTAATGACTGCTGCTTCTCATTCTCAGTGGTCAACACAGCAAAACACAAGAGAATGTCTACATTCAGGGTCAGAAGTAGTGTCCAAGTTGTGTCTTAAGTTGTGCTTGTCAAATGGGCAACAGATAGTAATAAAAAGTTGAGCACAGCTAAAGTATTTGAAATAAAAAATTCAATAAATCAGACATTTGGTCTGAAACAACCAACAGTTATAAATTACAACAAAGGTTTATATACATAAAAGAGTGTTGGTTCATTTAATTTCTCTTTGACCCCCCCCCCCCCCCCCCCCCCCAAATTCATTTTAAAAGGTCGAAATGATCCTTGGTTTTCAAAATTAGTTTAAACACTGGTGACACCATTCTTAATGTTACTAAAAATTTCCATAGGGATTTCTTTGTTTTGCTTCAAAGCATATTTAAATTAGCTTCCATGATGCCACACTAAACTTGTGTTGTGATAAATAACAAAGGAAATTAAAAGACACTGAAAGTTTTATATAATAGTCTTTATAAATGTATTTTTCCCCATTCATTTTTCTACAAATAATCGAACATCAAAACTCATGTTATAGTCAATTGAACCAAATGATTCATCACTTTTCACAGAAGATATACATGTAATAATAAAGAAAGCAGGGACACTGACAAGGGGAGGTAATGATATATACATGTACATAGAATGTGACCAGACAAAGAAACTTTATTCCATTTAAAAATTCCATTATTATAGAAGATTGTTGATGCCAAAAGTCTATTTAGTAATCTTAATTAGAATTGAAACAAGTTACACAGACATGTGAAGTACAAGTTTGATTTTGTTAATGAGTAAGTTCTTTGTAACTACTTACCCGCGAAACCAATCACAACATCACTATCACTAAAAGTGACATCTATGTCCTTCGGCTCTTTGACTCCCATGCTGAGGAAATCCAATTTAATGTTGACCTCAATCTCCTCATTGGACTGCTTCCAGTCAGTTTCAAAGTCTGCAATAGAAACAATATACTTTCATTTTCACTTCGCTTTCCACTATCTGAATCACATGCATAGCTAACATATATGATTAAATATCGCAAAGCCGATTGAGTACACCAGTTTCTTTGATTCCCCAGGAGTGTGTGTGTTTATAGATGTCCTCTTGTTGGAGCACAATTTCTCTTCACATCAGAATAAGCATAAGTAAATCATGTTGCATCTCTTTACTGAGTAAAATAATATTCTAACTTTTGAACTACTTCAAATACTTCAGTACATAAACTGAATCAGAGAATATATTAATGATTTGTCCCACCCCAGGGAACTTATCACAAGTGAATGAATGAATAAAAATTCACAAAGGTCACTGTGTAGAAGTAATTTTTACTCGACTGGAAGACAACAATTTAGAGGTATATATCGTCAGTAAAACTATGAACATATCTTTAACACAGTTGTCATAAGACACGGTAAAGTCAGTCCTCACCCACCCATCAATTTTACTACAGAGAAAGAAAAGAACCGTAACATTAATATGCTCAAACAAGACATCTTCATCTCCAAGAATTAAAGATAATTTCCTCTCCATTTTTGTGTAGCACAAGCCAAAACACAGACCAATATTTACAACCATCAAACCTTAGAAAACATGTTATAGGAAGATATCAATACCCTAACTGAAAGGGCTATCTGTTCTTCCCTAAGATGTACATGTCAAAAGAACATCCGAAAGAAGAAACGTGATCCAATCTCAGTATAAAATTTTCTTGGCTTCCTGCTCTTTGTAAAATATTATTGATATTTGTTGCTTTCACAATCTTCTTCCTGTTGTCTTCCTCCTGTTTCCATGTCAAGTGACATGTTTTAATGCCTTTATTAGACAAGGATTTGTGACATGCCAAGTATTCTCCTCACATACCTATCAAGCTTTCCTAAAGGAGAGACTGTTTATATATACACACGATATTTAAATCTGAGATTAGCCAATGAGAAAGCTACTATTAAAGTTTGATTTATGCCATAATTTTTCAAATTTAAACAAATGCAGGTTTGAAATCAATTATTTGAACAACATTCTGCTCATGGGGATAGAATCATAATTCAAATTGAAGGATATCTATTCATATTCAATGCAAGACTGAAGAGTTTTACAATTAATATGAATGTGGGCCCTATTGATGCTTGATAACAAGATTTTATCCAGCTTTCGGATATTGCTATTGTAGTATTTAAAGTTATATGGACCTTGGATATCGGCCTGGATAGATGACTAGTAATGCAGGGTCCTGGGTTTGATTCCTGGTCCAGTCATGAAATTTACTCCTCTACCTATTTCACATTTTTTAAAGCGGAGTTATTGAAGATGCAGGTATGAGCTTCCCAAAGGGTGGAGGGGTGAAGGGGAAGGGGGGTTGACAACCCTTATCAAATATTTTTTTCAAATTACAATTACTCAAGAGCAAGTGAATAAATGACTGATAACTGATTGTTATTCATATTTTTAGACTTTGATAATAATTGAATATGATAGCAGAATATATATATATATATATATATATATATATATATATATATATATAAAGAGAGAGAGAGACAGAGACAGAGAGAGGTTTGGGTTAAAATTCACAATTATTACTATAGGTCCTAAGGATCTACACAAGTTAATGAGTGGAATTTTTCCAAGTTAGAAGTGTTGTCTTGTTTTTTTTATCAAGATTTCTCTCCTGTATGTTTAGTTGTGATATCATGACTTCTCATAATTGTCCCTTGAGGGCCCTGGTGAATACAGAATTATAATCTATTCTGTATTATTAATGATCTTGAAAATGACCAAGACCATTGATCAATTTACAACTTAATTATTCCATGCCTAGAGGCTACAGTTTTGAAAAATAAACATGTAGTACTTGTATATAACAATTTCTGACCACCATGATCACATACACCAGTTGACACTACAAGTGAGACAAGTTCATGACATGCAAAATACTTCAAACAGCACATTCTACACAAAAAAATATCACAATCCGTTCAATTTTAGTCGTTTCTACATAATTTAACAGAAAAAATAAGTACACTTTCATACCATTTTCAGAATCTTTTTTCCTTTTGGGAGAAAGGGCAAAATTAGTCTGCAAGGTAGAGAAGTCTTTGTTAGAAGGGATGTCGGGGACGTCGTCTGCCAATTCGGTTGTCATTCTTGTGGTCAACACACCGTCCGTGTGTTGTCGTTTTCTTGACGTCTGCTCTATTTTTCCCGTTGTCTACCACACAATAGGGCGACAGGAAACTCCGGCGACCAGAAAATGTGTGAATCAGCTGAATCAAGTTCGTTACTGGCTGCCGATATAGTTCAGTCTAATGACAGGAAATTGTACAATACTAAGGCATCCTCGGCAAATTTATATTGCGAATAAAATTTGATATATCACTCTTATTTTACAAGTCTTGACATTTGAATAAATAAAAAAAATATGTATTATGTAACATTATTCTCAGGTAATATGGAAACTCACCTACTGTTCATCCTGGTTCATATTACTATGGAAATCTTTTCGTCAGTTAGTGCTACCTTTCATCACCAATTCGAATAGCCAATTAATTTTCGCGTTTCAAAGTCCCTTCGGCGTGTTTTTCAACATGGCGGATGATCAAGGTATTTTTGCCAGTGGGGAAAATGTTTTTGTTCTGATGTTATGCATGACATATTCGTAAGCAATGCGTGGGTTTGTTAGAAATTTTATCAGTTCACTTGGCACTACCCACTCAGAATCATTGATGATGTTTGTGTACCCAACAACAAAAACGAAAGTATCTTGATATCATAACACACGTCAGACGAGACAGTTTAACTGATTCAGAGATTAAGAACTGCACTGTACAAGAAAAGATAAACTAAAGGTTTTAAGATGATATGTTGACCACACCACCGTTATAAAGAGTATAGGCTCTCAGTAAGCAAGCGGATAGTGAGGAGGAAATTTGGAAATGCAATATCAGGTTGGAAACATTTCTCAAGGTCTCGCTAAAACGCGATTATCCCTCTTTAGCGAAAAATTAAACATTACCATAAAGAGGTGTTTTAATTGAAAATAATGGCAAATTCCATGCAATGCTAAATAAGTGTGACACACACTCAACGCAACGCAAATTGTCTTTATAAAAATTGACAGCACAGTCAAGAAATTTCAGATCAATTGATTGAATATTGTTTAACGTTCCTCTCGAGAATCTTTCACTCATATGGAGGCGTCACCATTGCCGGTGAAGGGCAGCAAAATTTAGGCCTATGCTCGATGCTTATGGCCTTTGAGCAGGGAGGAATCTTTATCGTGCCATACCTGCTGTGACACGGGACCTTGGTTTTTGCGGTCTCATCCGAAGGACTTCCCCATTTAGTCACCTCATATGTTATCTCGTGCTATTTCCCCACAACTTTACATTCATTGTTCTTAAATTGGTAGGTTGGTTACGTTTATTGTCTCACCCAAGAATTCATTCTCGTGGAGACGTCACCAATAATGGTGAAGGGCATCAAAAAGGTCCATGATCGGCACTTACGACCTTTGAGCAGGGAGGAATCTTTAATGTGACATGGGGCCTCGCTTTTTGCGGTCTCATCTGAAGGACTGCTCCCATTTAGTCGACTTACACAACAAGCAAGGGTTACTAAGGTCAATGTGGACCCCTACTTGCCCTGATACCCACGGCCTCTATAGATTGATTTCAGAAGTAATGATATTGGTTAAAAATATCTATAAATGCTGTGCATTTTGGAATGGTGCAATAGCACTTATCGACTCTTTCAGGTGGGCACATTCTTTGAAGGTCAGAGATAAAACACTTGCTGTTTTCACTGAACCACAATTGGTGGAAGTCGCCATTTTTATAGAAGTGGGGTAATAGCGGGTTCGATTCTGGAAGAAGACACAAATTTCCAAAAAAAATTATTTTTTCGTGAAAAAAAAAATTTAGGGTCAGGGTGAAAATATAAGGTTGGTCAGATGACTGTAAACACACAATTTATAAGCTTCTTGAATGTCAGATATGTAAAGATCACTATTGCATTAAATGTCATTGGGAATATTTCAATTTAGCTGCAATAATGTAGCCCTATCCAATTTTTTTTATTTTGACGTTTTCGGGATAGGAAAAAAAATCAGAGAGGGCTACATTATTGCAGCTAATTTCAATTCAATTATTTATTGGCACTAAAGCACATGTAAACTTGTGTTGTTGGCCATGTGAATACTGTGTGACTGATGAACCGGGCAAAGCATAAAATGGTCATTTTCGTGTCCCAAGTGATAATTCATTCAGTTCAGTGCGGTAAATTATAATTCATTTAATATGAATATACATCTTATTTATGAAATTCCATTGTGCTGAAGACCCAGTAATATCTAAATATCAAAGGGACTGGTTCACGATTTTTGAAGAAGAAAAAATCATTTTTGATGGTAAACATTTGAAATAAAATTCATTTATGTTGACATCCAAAATTTTGACCTATTGAATGCATGAATTAAAGCAAAATTTTAGCCTTAAATCTGTGTTATGTAAACAAAGACTCAAATCTTTGTATATATGCAAACAAACAAGTGAAATATTGATTTTGTAATATAAAGCATCTTAATTTTGCATAGTCACAAATTATATTTTTTAAATGACACATTTTACCTCAAAAATGCTTGAAATGTGAAAGATATGATAAACTTAGATCAATATCCATTTCTTTTGAAAATTTCGTAAACAATAACATGTACTGCAATCATTGTTTACAAAACAAATAATGAACTCTCTAAAATGAGCTTCTGTGATAATGTATAACCTTAATTTTTATGTGCAATCTTTTAAACACGTTAGACAGAAAATTTTGATCATTAAAAGTGAGAAACAAAATTTTGGGGAAAATCGTGAATCTGTCCCTTTAAAGGGGGAAAATATGAGGATAACTACATGATCACCCATTTATTTAATGTGGGGAATGTAACACAAACCGTGCAATGTAGCATCACATTTAGCCTCGACTTTTTTTTCTTTCAAATCAAACTGTTATAAACAACAATATATCCTGTTTTTCAATTTACGAGACAGCTAAAACTAAACAAAATTAGTCGACAAATTTAAATTGGTAAAAAAGTAAGTGTAAATGTATCTTATATTTTTATTTAAAGAAACTTGTGCAATGTTTATTTATTTAATAATCATATTACTGATTTTCTATTTATTAATGATTTGCTAAAGACTATTACAATAATTCCATTTATTTTTAACAAATTGAGTGTCTGAATTACAATTATTTATGAAATCAAAAACATTTGTTTATATTTTTTAAATCTGCGGATAAAATCTTTTGAAAATATGTTAATTAGGAAAAAGATATATCGGACAAACATATTTTTGAAAGAAATTGAAATGGTCAAAATTCAATTTTTAAAATTTAAATCAAACCCAGCTGGTATTATAAAAAAAAAAAAAGTAGTCATTGAGAACATTGTAATCGGAAAACTACATTCCCTTGATGTTTAAAAAATGGTGTACAAATGAAATGAATTTATAACAGAAAGTAATTTCTTGATGAAAAGTGCATACAATTAGCAACAATATGATTATTTTTTAGTAATTTCTATCAATTTTGATTGGGATTGATACTTTTTTCTCTGGTTTGGTTCAGATCTAAAATAAAGTGATATGTGTGTGTGTGTGTGTATATATATATATATATATGATATAAATTTGGTCATTTCATTTCAATTTCTTTTTAATATGATTGTCTAATACACATTCCTTTATCGTCAGTGAAGATGATGCCAGCAATTCCGATATTGCTAATTTAATGGAATGCACCCTATGATTGTGACAATAAGCAGCATGCACTCTTTACTGTTATCTTTCTAGCAATGGAACTGGAATCAGAAGCAGGTGGTACCATGAGTACAGGTAATGTCAAGAAAAACATCCCCATTAAACTGAAATCACAACCAAAAGCAACAAGGGGGCGGCCAAAGAAAGGGGCAAGAGCGAAGAAAGAAGCCACTCCGCCCGAGGTCCCCGAACAAGGTACTTATATTGTAATCAATGTAGATGAACATGAAACCTGGTTGACGTGAAACAAATTTTAAAATCTTATCATAAGTTATAAATCTTTCAGATGAAAATTCAAGTGTGGTTGACTCTGAATTTATTGAGGCACCGATCTTTAAACAACCAGGGGAACCCCTTCACCAAAGTCAGCCTCTGAGATGGAGTCATAAGGTATGTCTATCAGTGAGCAGTTGACAATGAAGAATTTACAGATTTAGTTTTTTCATCTGTTCTCTGTTAAGAAAAGTTAAAAAGCATTTTTAGTTATTAACTGGAATGATACATTGAATAATGGATAAATATATTCCATGTAAAGCATTGGTCATTATCGGGCACACACATGATTATTTGTCTGTAAAGCTTTATGTGCTAATGCATACACTGGCAAAGACGACATAATTTTCTTCACAGAAATTGAATGTTATGACATATATAACATTATAAAGATTAAAAATCCTCTGTATGAATGAATGTTCATAAATATGCAAACATGTATTTAGTGTATTTTTCTTTTTAAAAAATCACCTTACTTAATTTTGAAGGTTAATCTTATTGGAGAAAAGGTGGTGGATCCCTTGATACACTGCTGTGACAAATGTAAACTGCCTATTCTCATCTATGGTCGTATGGTAAGTACATTGTAGTAAATGTAGATGATGGTCCAAACCTAAGAAAGTCAACTATCTGTTCTGTTTCTATTCATTTCTCCTACCAGGGGATCCAGCAATAAAGTAGCCTATATTGTAGGATCAACTGGCTTTTTTAGCTCACCTCAGCTGAAAGCTCAAGTGAGCTATTCTGATCGTCTTTTGTCTGTCCGTAAACTTTTCCCATTTTCATTTTCTCCAGAACCAATGGGCCAATTTCAGTCAAACTTGGTATAAATCATCTTTTGGTGAAGGGGATTCAAGTTTGATCAAATGAAGGACCATGTCTCTATCAAAGGGGATATAATCATGGAAATGCAAAATTAGGATGGGGTCATTTAAAAATCTTCTTCTCGAGAACCACTTGGGCAGAAAAGTTGAAATTGTCATGAAAGCTTCCTGACATAGTACAGATTCAAGTTTGTTAAAATCATGTCCCTCAGGGATAGGGTAGGGCCATAATAGGGAATCAAAGTTTTACATGCGAATATTTAAATAAAATCTTTAAAAATCTTCTCCTCAAGAACCATTAGACCAGAAAAGTTCAAATCTGCATGAAAGCTTCCTGACATAGTGCAGATTAAGGTTTGTCCTTGCAAGTATAGTATTACTGCAAATAAAATAAGACAATCAGTTTTTTACATCATTTGTCTCTGTAGTCAACTGTGGAGTGATTGAAATTGACACCCTGAATTAACGATTGCTGGCGGTCACTATAAGTTTTGATGATTCAGTCCATGGCACAAGCAATTTTAAACTTTAGATGCCATTAAAGGGACTGGTTCACGATTTTTGATAAAAATATTTTTCATTTCTGATGGTAAACATTAAAAAAAATAACTCATTTAAGATGCACAGCCAAAATTTTGACTTTCTGAATGCAAGAATAAAAGCAATATTTTAGCCTTAAATCTGTGTTATGTAAACAAAGACTCAAGTCTTTTTATGTATACAAACAAACAGGTGAAATATTTATTTTTGTAATATAAAGCATCTTAATTTTGCATTGTCACAAATTTTAACTTTTAGATGACACATTTACCCCAAAAATGCTTGAAATGTGAAAGATATAATAAATTAAGATCGATATCCATTTCTTTGAAAAATTTCGTAAACAATAACATACCGCAATCTCTGTTTACAAAACAAATAATAAACTCTCTAAAATGAGCTTCTGTGATAATGTATAACCTTAATTTTTATGTGAACTCTTTTAAACACATTAAACAATAGATTTTGATCATTAAAAGTGAAAAAGAAAATTTTGGGGAAAATCATGAATCAATCCCTTTAAAGAGAGCAACAATGACACTGAATCCAGACAGGCACTAATTTCTGAAATTTTTCCATCAGATGAATTTGTACAAAACCTAATAAATCCATAATTTTGCTCCCCAGTGCAGGCTTGCTGACTGGAAGTCATTTTATACCTGTATATACAGCAATTGAATTCAGATGCAGTTTGAATACACCTGGAAATAGTTTATCAAATTGTTTTAAGTGATTTTAGCATCGAGAACTGATTTTATTGAGGTCTATCATCTTCTGGTTTATCAGTAAAGTGCCACTGTGTACAGAGTTAATAACAAAGCAGGTCTACCTCAATCTACAGGGCTATCCTTCTGACAGGGTTAATAACAAATCCTCAATCGACAGGGCTATCCTTCTGACAGGGTTAATAACAAATCCTCAATCTACAGGGCTATCCTTCTGACAGGGTTAATAACAAATCCTCAATCGACAGGGCTATCCTTCTGACAGGGTTAATAACAAATCCTCAATCTACAGGGCTATCCTCAATCTACAGGGCTATCCTCAATCTACAGAACTATCCTCAATCTACAGGGCTATCCTTCTGACAGGGTTAATAACAAATCCTCAATCTACAGGGCTATCCTTCTGACAGGGTTAATAACAAATCCTCAATCTACAGGGCTATCCTTCTGACAGGGTTAATAACAAATCCTCAATCTACAGGGCTATCCTCAATCTACAGAACTATCCTCAATCTACAGAACTATCCTCAATCTACAGGGCTATCCTTTTTTTTCAGATTCCTTGCAAGCATGTGTTTTGCCTTGACTGCGCAAGAAAGACGGAGAAAGTGTGTCCAAGGTACAAGTATGTCAAATTCTACATATATTTCAGAGCAACTTAAAATTTATTATTCACTCGTAATTCATTGTGACAGGCCCGTTCGTGTGTGGGTATGCGGGTGTGTTTGTGTAACACTGAGCTTGTAGACACTCTTACAGGCCACATTTTTTGCTCCATTGATATCTTACTTTACATTAGCTTTGTTGTCAAGAGAGGAAGAACCCTATTGATTTTGGGTTTCAAAGGTCAAGGTCACCCCCAGGATTTCATAGAATAAGCTTGTAGACACTCTACAGGCCACATTTTTTTGCTCCATTGATTTCATATTTTACATGTAGCTTTGTTATAGAGAAGAACCCTATTGAGTTTTGGTTCGAAAGGTCAAGGTCACTACAGAACTTCATAGCAAAAGTTTATAGACACTCATTGCAAGGGGATATGCCTAGGGCTGAAACGATTCACCAAAATATTGATACTTTTCAATATAAACGCTCAATTCAATGTTCGATTCATTGTCTCAATCTTCGGTTGGATACGTTTTTTTAAATCAGGTTTGGTAAAATATATCTGGGCTTGACCTGTACTTATTAATTTCACATACACGAGGGACAAAATGTTGTTCGATAACAGTTAGATTGTTGTTAGCCTCGAGTCTGACAAAAACAATAATGAACTTAATCATGTAATCAGTTTAAACTACAGAGACAACAAGCATCTTGCCGTTTGGTGGTTTGGAAACATTTTAGTTAAATGATTTTTATTCTAATATGATTTTATGGTTATGCAGTTGCAATTTTTAGCCGAGTTGCAACGAAGTTGAACTCGGCTATTGGTTTGGTGATGCGGGCGGGCGGTTGGGCGTCAACAATTGGTTTCCGGATGATAATTAGAAAAGTTTACAATCTAATCAAATGAACTTTGATATATTGTTGGATACCAGGTAAGGAAGACCCCTATCGATTTTGGAGAAAAATGGTCAAAGGTCAAGGTCACTGACCGAAAATAGAATGAAAATTTCAGAAAAATTTGGTTTCCGGATGATATCTCAAAAAGTTTAAATCCGAATCAAATGAACTTTGATATGTTGTTGGGTACCAGGTAAGGAAGACCCCTATTGATTTTGGAGAAAAAAGTCAAAGTTCAAGGTCACAGTGACCGAATATAGAAGGAAAATTTCAGAAAAATTTGGTTTCCAGATGATAACTCAGAAAGTTGAAATCCAAATCAAATAAAATGTTGATATATTATTGGGTACCAGGTAAGGAAGATCCCTATTGACTTTGGAGAGAAAAGGTCAAAGGTCAAGGTCACAGTGACCGAATATAGAAGGAAAATTTCAGAAATATTTGGTTTCCAGATGATAACTCAGAAAGTTTAAATCTGAATCAAATGATACTTAAAGATATTGTTATGTACCAGGTAAGGAAGACCCCTATTAATTTTGGAGAAAATAGGTCAAAGGTCAAGGTCACAGTGACCGAAAATAGATTTAAAATTCCAAAAAAAAATTTGGTTTCCAGAAGATAACTCGAAAATTTTTAATTTGAATCAAATGAAACTTGGATATATTGTTGGATACCTGCAAAGCAAGGCCCTTATTGATTTTGGAGAAAAAAGGTCTAGGGTCAAGGTCACAGTGACCAAAAATAAATTGAAAACTTCAGACAAATATGGTTTCTGGACAGTAACTCGAAAAGTTTAAAACGGAAATTAGTTCTTCACAATTATAAATATGCCACACCATTACAATGTATCCCATGCAACTCGGCTTTTTCTAATTCTATTTTTACTACCCAAAAAAAATTATGTTTTAAAAAGTTGGATGAATAGTCAATGTAGAAAATCTGACTCCTGTCATGTTGCTTTATTCATAGGTGTGAAGAAAATGTACAGCGGATAGAACAGTCAGCTCTAGGAACTGTGTTTGTCTGTAGTTATGGAGGACCTAAGCATGGTGATGGTGGGTGCCGACGGACGTACCTCTCGCAAAGGGACCTTCAAGCTCACATCTACCACAGACACATGAGGACTGACTCCTCAAAATCCTCAAATCAGGCATCCAGTACCAGTAAGACAGTTGTAGAACAATATACAACATCCAAAGGGGGTTCTAAATCGCAGCACTCGACACCAATCATAGAGCAGTATACTACAGCAGCGGGTCGTCATGCCAGCAGTGACAGTCATCTGAACATACCCCACTCCTCCCGCCCAAGTGATGCATTGTATCAACAGCCCTTACTGAATCAGATGCCTCCCCCTAGTCAGGCTTTGCCTACTCAAGCCATGCTTCAAGGCCCTCCTCCTAGACTGCCCTTATCGCAGGGACAGCCGCCTTCTCAGTCTATCATCCCAGGTCAACAAGCAGAGAGTTACCAGCTTTCATCAATGTCTGCAATGGCACCTGGCAGAAAAACTAACCTCATTACGGTTCCTCTACAGGATGACTCGGATTACAGACGGAGAGACATGGCTGCTGGATACAACTCCCTTCCCCCGTCAACCTTTGCGACCTCTATGCCGCCTCCTGGTGGCATCGCTCCACAGCAAGGGTTTCCTGCCATGCATCAAGGACCATCACCGACATCCATTGGGGTATTCCCTCCTTCAGGACCCCCACCATTTACGTCACCCCCAATAAGGTCACAGTTGCCAGTCTCATCAGGCGGTAGTGTCCCCATTTCACACCCTCCCCCGGTCAGTGTTCCTACCCCCAATCTGGCCACACCACCCCCTCCACTTTTGACTGGCCCACGGATGCCAATACAAGGAGGCCAGCCTCCCAGATTTGGTAGTCCCCAGGGGCATTTTAATGACAGTTACAGTCAGAGTACCCCAGGAGGTCAGAATCCGAGGGGACCCTGGGCTGGGCCCCAACCCCAAAGGAGTTCAAGTGGTCAGTCACAAAGATCACAATCGGACAATTATCAATACTACCAATGAATATTGTGAGAGTCCAAGTGTTATTATTAGTCTTCAATACTATGTTTAATGATTCATCTGAAGAATATGTTTTTTTACCGGTAAATTTCTAGAGTGTACATAAATCATCACATATGATCAAGAAGTCTTGTTTGACTATAAAAATTTTTAAAGTTATGGATTTATTTGTTTTATAGATATTCAGTGTGTTTGATCGGGTTTGAAAAGTATGATCATAGTGCATATCAATGTTTAAGACTGTTTAATTTCTCCTCTGCAGAAATTGTGCTATTGGCAAAAGATATGTAGATTTCAATACTTGCTGTAATCTATAGATTAATAATAAAAATATGACTTGTTCTATGAATTATGTCATCAATGGAAGTAGGAAAATCATAGAGATTAAACTAATAAGACTTGTCTTAACGAGACTAATATCCCTGCGGCGCACATCCAAATATTGGTCAGAGTAAATTATTAAGGTAGCTCACTACACTAAAGCTTATACTCTTTATGGCACTACGTCATAAGATGGCGATTTAAACGTTTCTGAAATTATTTGTATCTATCGATTTGGTTGTATATCATTGTAGCTCAGTGGTTAAAGCATTGGGCTAAGGGCTGGTGAACTGCTGATCTTGAGTTCAAATCTGCTATCTAGAGTCTTTTCTTCGTATGTGTTTGAAATAATTTGTTTGAAAATCATGTTTTATCCAAATTTGCATATTTTCTGCCTTTCAGGCATATATACTTGTACATATCATCATATCTTTTATGATTAAATCAATTTGTACCGATTAAAGAAACTATTTCTGGGTGTAGTGAGCTACCTTAAATGCCACATTGATACAAACTATGACTTGGTTAGGAACTAGACGCCCTCATAGATGACCTTTATGAAGATTCAAGGCACAATTTGTCAAGAGCTATCTTTGGGTAAAGTAGAAGTACCCTGGTACATAAATTTTCTTGATACGATGACATTGTTAGATTGACCGTTGTCAAAGATGCACATGGTCCAAGCAATGTTTGTGTAAAGTTTCTCCAAGTGAACTTGAAATTATCCACGGGACAGTATTTTATTCTATGAGACAAGATTAGTCAGTTGTGAGCATTTTATCGTTGTTTAAAAAAAAAATGTAATCAGAAATTGGTTTTAGAGGTGTTTTTTTTTTATCCCAATGACATTAACCTTTTAGACAATGAAAAACTCGGGTCATAATGAATCGTGTCAAATATGGGCATCTGATGTAGTTTTGTGACAAAGCTTTTGGCCTGGGTATAAATTATAAACTTTCTTCCAATGAGTTTGACCTTGGAAAAGGTTGAAAACACACCCCAGGTCAAAACAATCCTTCTGTGTACAGCATGGACTACCCCTTTCATTTTGAAAATTACGTTCACACACAATTACACATTGATCTTGTCATTATCCAAAGCATCTTGGTCAGGGTCATAACATGGTCAATAATTTTGTTTATGGATTTCTTATGACAGGGTCTTTCATTTCATACCATGATTTGTGACCTTGCATGGTTTATCCAGAACAGCAAGATCATGTCGGTCATAAATGTGTGATGTGAATTCATATTCAGTTATGTTGTGATCCTTTGGAGCTAGGTTGGGGCCACAATATGGGGTTAAATATTTTCCTGCTAATAAAGATTGATAAAAAAAATCACAACGGCAAGGCGAAGGTGGCTCAAGTGAGCGATGGGCCTCTTGTTTATCCCAATGACCTTGACCTTTTGAACCTTGTGAGAAGTACTGAAATACTCTCAAATGAAAATGAGTCTGTGTCAGGTATGAGCATCTGATTTTGTTGTGGGACAAAGTTTATAGTCTGGGCATGAATTATATAACTTTTTTCCAGTGAGTTTGACCTTGGAAAATGTTGAAAACACACTCCAGGTCAAAACAATCTCACTGTGTACAGATAGCTCAGTTGGTAGAGCACCTGACTAGAGATTCAGGGGGTGGGCCAGGTTCGAATTCCGGTATGGTCCGTTGCATTTTCTTCCTTCCTGTTACAAAATAATGACATTGGACAGGGTTCTTGGTACACCTCGGATCAAAAACAAAGTATGATCGTACATTTTCTGTTTCAAAAGTCATGAACCAGACACGATTGCAAAGCGACCTTGAATTTATCCAAATGACCTTGGACCAGGGTCATATCACACACCCCGCTACTTTGTTATGGAATGTACATGATTTTTAGAACTTTTCTCCCAGTGACCGGTAGGTATGTTCACGAAACGTTCCTAAGACCAGTCGTAAGATAGGACTCCGGGAAATGGTTGGGAACATCCCAGATCAATGTAAGTCACGTCTGAGGATATTGGCGATATCTTTGGAACATTTAAAGTTGGGAACTCCTAACTACTTGAGGAACATTCTTATTTCTTTACATTTATTTATACACATGATATTCGTGACATATTTCCGTGTAAACAGTTAAAATCTAGACACAATCAGCTAGAAAAAAGAAAGACATAATCTATTTATATAGATATTCTTAATACCGTAAATTTAATATAATTATGTTATAAACACAAAAATGCGATTATTTACTACTTTAAATTAAAAAAAAAAAGAAAAAGTAAATGGATATTGTGAGACGTGAACCCATGCATGTGTATTTCATTTATACACTGTACAAGTATTTTTATTTACAACTTACAAAAAAATAAATAAATGGATATTGTGATACTCTAATTCATGCATGCGTGATTCATAGTATACCAATATATATTTTACAATGAATGAATTAATGCAGTGTGAAACCACCGTTCATTTTGTTTTTACACAAGTCAGATTCTTTATGTTTCCTTAAGCTATACAGCTCATCGGTTATAGATGCAACATATTTACAAATATATACAAATAAGACAGTAGAGGGTGAGTAGGCATACAGATACAATATTGAGGATATAAAATCAATGCATTTCAACATACATATAACATTACACGTGAATAATATGTCGAAGCAAGTACAGAATTCATAAGTTACATGAAGATCGTAACTTTGTAGCCTGTTGTAGGAACTTTCCTCACACCGGTCTGTGAGTTGTGCAGATCAGTGTATCATCATGCGTAAGAAGAGGAACCCAAATTTCTCAACTGAAGAAATACTAGTAATCTAGCAGGTTGTCAATGTCTCTAAATATCCTTTCATGGTATCCTAAGACATACTTAGGACACAACCACTATAGACGTTTTAAATATAATAAAAAGAAAATGTCTTCTTATAAACGAACTATTCAATCATCAAAACGGGGTTAAACGTTGAGTGCCTGTGTTACGATAGATCTTATTAGTCCTAAGAAAGCTTTGTGAACATGGCTGCTGGTCATTAAGTAGATCTGCAGGGTGGATTCCTTGAGATTCCCGTAAACGAACCACAGATAACTTCTTGTCCATTAAATGTTCTCAATCTATTTATAGATAGACAACATAATGGATAAGAAGCCCCTGTAAACGACGCAAACGATTTGTAAAAGGTGAACTTGTGGACAGTAGCTGACGAAACATCAATTAATTTTGCTATAAAAACACAAAGAAGCTATAAAAAGCCTTAATACATAAGACCATGCATTTCAAATTGGAAGTTACCAGGCTAAAATGCCAGCGAGGGCACCACACAAGGAGAGATGATGAACTCCGTCATGGGATCCAAATGTTACATGATTTGAGAAAGCCCGATGATGTCTTTAAAATGACGACATTCGTGTAATACAATACTACCCCACCCTTTCTCTTTTCATTATACCATTGGCTGCAACACAATGACGGATATAGCGGGTGAGTTACATATGGACATCAGACCACATGTTTATTCTTAAAAATATCATTGAAACTTATTGCCATAATAAAGAGGGGCGAGTATATGCTTGTTTTGTAAATTTTAGAAAAGCATTTGATACTGTCATACACTCGGGTATCAAATACAAACTACTCAAATTATGTTTTGGAACCCAATTTTATATGCTTATTAAAAATATGTACAATAATAGTAAATCATACATTAAGATAAAAAGTCATCATACAGACTTTTTCCAAATTAAACTCGGTGTAAAACAGGGAGACAACCTCAGTCCCAACTTATTTAATATATTTATCAATGACTTACCAGAGTACTTGAAAGATACAAGTGACCCAATAGTTCTAAACAATAAAATAATACACTGTTTAATGTATGCAGATGATGTAATTTTACTGTCACACTCAGCAGTTGGCTTACAATGTAACCTTGATAAATTGCAAAATTTTTGTTCTGATTGGTGCTTGAAAGTCAATATTGATAAAACTAAAGTTTTAATCTTTAACAAGGCAGGAAGATTTCTCAAGCAAAATTTTATTTTGAAGAAAAGGGAAATACAGTGTGTCCCCTCTTACAGATATTTGGAAATATATTTTAATACAGCTGGAAATTTTTCTAATGCTCAAGAGGATCTGTACAAAAAGACAATGAAAGCATACTTCAAATTACATAAAGATTTTTTATCATTACAACCTAACATTAAAACATCCCTTCATGTCTTTGATCACACAATCAAGCCAATTTTACTCTATGGCAGTGAGATTTGGGGAATTTTTAATCGCCCTTATTTTTTCAATCGCAATGATATCTCCTTGTATGAGTTTTACTCTAAATTAAAATGTGAAAACCTCCATGTGAAATTCTGTAAATTTATTCTAGGTCTTCATAGAAAAAGCTCAAACTTTGCAACACCATCCGAACTTGGCAGGTTTCCACTACATTTTGATGTAGTGAAAAATATAATAAAATATGTAAACAGATTAGAAAATCTGGGTACTTCTTTTCCTCTACTAAATGCTGCATACATGCAAAGTAAGCATAATGCTTGTACATTAAAATCGCAGTCATGGTATGGTGTCGTACAAAAGTTATTTGGAATTGTTGGAATTAGAAACAATCATATTGCAATCAATAACCTATCAATTTTTAAGAAAAAATATAAGGAATTGTTATGCCATCATTATTTGAAAGAATGGGGATATGTCAGAAGTTTACAATATGGAAAACTTGAAACTTATGTTAAATTTAAAACTAATTTTGTTTTTGAAAACTACTTAACACTCTTACCACCTGCACAACGTAAAACACTTGCAAGATTTCGTACATCAGCGCACAATTTACCAATAGAACGAGGTCGTTATTCAGGATTCCCTAGACATTTAAGATTTTGTACAAAGTGTTCTTCTTGTAAAATTGGTGATGAAATTCATCTTATTTTTGAATGTTCAACTTATAACTCACTCAGGCAGAACATGTATGAAATTATAAAACAACAACGTGAACATTTTTCCAGTCTTGACAACATGAATAGATTAATATGGTTACTCAATTGTGAAAATACTGATGTACTTGTAGCCCTTTGCGATTTGATTAAAGAAGCAATATAAAATGAAGCATGTGAAAGTTCAAACCATTATGTTTATACATAATTATGCACTCACTGTAAACATGACATGTTGACTTAGTACCAATGCACCGTCCCGTGGTATCTTTTGCATTACAGTCAATCATATGTACTTGTACTACGTGCCTTTTACTATTATTATGTGTCATTGTTTATATTGACTATTTTCTTCCTGTGTGCATTTCTGACTGTTTTGCATTAGGATACACGGTGGTACTTACATATATTACATCAAGTAATGTCTCATGTTATGTACATTGTCTAAGCTCATACTACCAGTATTACTGTATATTATGTGTGAACCATATGAAACCATATTTGCACATATGCACTCATTATAAACATGACATGTTGACCTAGTACCAATGCACCGTCCCGTGGTATCTTTTGCATTACAGTGGAGTATTAATCATATGTACTTATACTACCTTTACTATTATTACATGTAGTGTTGTTATGTACATGTATATATTTTTTCCTGTTTGTATTTCTGACTGTTTTGCATTAAGACACACGGCGATGGTACTTACATGTAATACAAGTAAGTATTATCATGTTCAAAATGTCTCATGTATGAACATTGTTCATACTAATAGTGCATATTTTGCCCTTGTTTTGTTCTTTTCTTTTTATCATAATTTTTTAAAAATAAACATTGCACATTGAAATGTTAAAAATCATGTATGCTGTATGCCCGAGAGGGCCCTAATATGGAAATAAATCATATTCATGTAAGGGGTTGCACACACACCTTTCTACTTTGGTTAGATATTTTCATTAATCTAATTTTTTCTGCCATCGTGGGTACTTCGAGGGGGTGGTGGGTTACAAACTTGTTTTTTTTTCTGGATCCACCACTGTTGCATTGCGTACAGTTGAAATGTAAAATTTTATTACCAACAGTTAACGCAGTTCAAAGTTCTCTGGCATTTCGAATAATTGCAAATATTAAAGGTTATTCAAAGGTCTGAATCTTCATTATAAACATTTTCTCTGTGGAACCTATTATTTATAAATGATACATAAACTGTGTGTGAGAATCGCTGAACCCAATATTCGCCGAACTACCATCTCTGAAGGTTGACCAGTCGCAATGTCCAGCGGAATCCGGTGTAGTTTTTTGATTTTGACAGCCATTGGCAATGCTTGCTTTGCTTATCCTATTGGTAAGTTAACAAATGCGAACTTCCTGTGAATTTAAATCGAATTGTATCAGGTCGTCACAACAGTTAAATGCATTAACAATTCACCGCACGAGTTTCATAAATGCTCGTCTCAGTTGTAATGACTGTTATGGACGTTTTCCAAAATAATTTGATCTCTTTTAACTTTCCTTCAATCTCAGTACAGGATACTAACGTGCCCGTTCGTTCGTTCCTTTGATAGTATGTTAAAGCACCCTTGCAGCATTGTAAAAAAAACAACAACCAACTTTCTTCTGGACAAATGGTTTTTCAAACTTACATGTGGAAGGTCAAGGACACTGAACGGGGAAATTGCAAAATATCTTTAATTTAAGCTATTTCATTAGATTTTACCTGCATATACATGTATTTAGATTATTTAATTTTGTTAAACTTCTAAGACATGCACATTGCATAAAGATCATGGCTCCTATTGGTTTTCAATTTAAGGTCAAGGTCAATGGAAAGGGAATTCCCGATTTCATAGTGGACATTATCATAGAGACATTGCTTTCTTCAAGTTTTCAATGGCCTCTGGAGGACATTTGCGACATTTATCATCGAGGCTGAGTTTGCTTGTACACTGGGTTAGCGTTTCGTTTTGTATTTTAAATTCGTTTTCAGTGACGCTTGCGAAGAAATGCTGTCTTGCATCCAGTGTAATTAAAATTAGCCCCTACGTTTTATTATTTGTTATGCCCAAATAATAAAACGTAGGGGTTAATTTTAATTAGACTGTCGATCTTGCATCGTGATCTTAGTCACTACTACTTTTCAAGATTTGATATATTAGGTCAAGGTCGAACTTGGATGTAGGCTACTTTTCATAAAGATCTAGGTCCCTCTTATTCTCAAGGTTAAATTAAGGACGGTACATTGCATAACACATACACTGGGTACCATGCAGAAGTGCATGTGATATCTTCTGAAATGTTATGCTGTTCATTAAATTAAACATACTTGTTGTCAATTGTAATTACTCTGCTTGAATATTGTAACTGTCCTAAACTGTGTGTCATTTTGCAAAAATGAAGAGAGAGAGAAAGAAGTCAACTTAACGTATTTAAAGAGAACCAATTTTTCGGGCATTTCACTTTTCGTACATAACTTGCAATGACTAGTAACTCTAATTTATCGATATATACTATTAATATTTTCTATACATACTTCGAAAGGAAATCGGACCGTCACTTACTTTTTCTATTATAGTAATAAGTTAATATTTAAAGGACACCTCCATTATATGACGTACTTCGTTTGGAAATAAAATTAACCTCCACTTTTTATAACATTTGTGTAAGACAGTTACAGCGTCAGCTTATGATCTCGGGGTCGCTACTGTAGCTAAGACAGTTACAGCGTCAGCTTGTGATCTCGGGGTCGCTACTAGCTTTGAATTTTTCACCGAGTTTACTATTTGAAGAAATTTACAGTCTCATCAAATGCATTCAGGGGGTGGTTTGGTTGTGGTAAATATTGAAAATTATGCAAACCGTACGTTTAAAGGATCTGTATTTAGTAGACCGATTCTTGTAATTGTAGAGGGAAACCTTTTTTCAAAGCGAGATGATCTTGAATTTGCTAACATCTCCACGAACTTCACAGTCATGGATGAATGTGAAAGATTGTACACTTGTCCGAAGACGTCACAATACGTCTTCTTTGTCGGGGACCCAGAAAAGGACGAGGTATTATACCGAAAGAATTACTTCACCGATGTCTGCAGGTAAAATACCAAAATGAGCATCATTTATCTTGCTGTGGCCTTCAATTCAACATTTAGATATATTGATGGCGTTTTATCTTAGACGAATTTGGCTCCCCTTTTTTGGCACACTGTTTTTCCCTATAATAGCTCTAAAACTTCATTGTTATTTCGGATTTCAAACATTTCGGTTGAGCATCACTGAAGAGACATTATTTGTCGAAATGCGCATCTAGTGCATCAAAATTGGTACGGTATAAGTTTTACATTATGACCCCTGGGTGGAGACCTCTGCTGGTGGACTGTTAGTCCCCGAGGGTCTCTACAGCCCAGTAGCTAAGTACTTCGTTACTAGCTTGAAAATATGGATGTATACTTAATTGCTGTTATAAAATTTAGAAATTCATTTCAAAATTAAGAATGATCTCCCTCACGCATAGCTCTTATCCTTAGACGAATTTGACTCCACTTTTTTGGCACACTGTTTTCCCCTATAATATCTCTAAAACTTCATTGTTATTTCGGATTTCAAACATTTCGGTTGAGCATCACTGAAGAGACATTATTTGTCGAAATACGCATCTGGTGCATCAATATTGGTACCGTATAACTTTTACATCTATTAACAATAAAAAAAATTTCATTCATATGTCGATTCAATATATCCCTGTGAACTCGAAATAAATGACACCACATAGTCGTCCACTTCTGCTTCATACTTAGATATTTTATTGAGATATTGAGAGTAAATATTAACGGCAAACTAACAACTCAGCTTTATGACAAACGGGATGATTTCAGCTTCTCCATTGTCAACTTCCCATATTTATGTAGCAATATTCCATCACCACCTGCATATGGTGTTTATATATCTCAACTGATTCGATACACAAGAGCTTGTTCTGCGTATGGTCAGTTTTTAAATCGAGACAGGCTACTGACAAACAAGTTGATGGTGCAGGGGTTTCAACAGTTTCGTTTAAAGTGAACATTTCGCAAATTATTCGATCCTTACACCAATTTAGTTTGCCAATACAACCTATCACTGGGTCAAATGCTATTTGACGTGTTTCATACCGATTGTTAGAACGTTTTTAGTTCACTGATTTTGACTACGAATAACTCCGTTTACCTGATCAAGATATAGAGCTCACGGCGGTTGACCGATTGACAGGGACACTTACTCCTCCTAGGCACATGCTCCCACCTCTGGTGTGTCCAGGGGTCCGTGTTTGCCCAACTCTGTTTTGTATTGCTTATATGAGTCATGAGATTGATCATTGTTCGTTATCTTCACCTTTCATACAACAGTAATCCCACATTTCAGTGAGTCAGCATGAATTTTTAGTCCGAAAAATACATATATCTACAGTTCTTTTTCGTGGGTGATGGACAAGAAAAAATACAGTAGCATATGCCATAAAAACCATGAACGTGACATTGTCGGGAACGGTGACCAAATATTCGAAGAAATTAAGAAAAATAGGTTTTGGTTTTCCTAACAGATATTTTTTCTTCAACTGTTTACAATGCTACTGTCGGTAGTCGTTACTGTGATGACGCACTGCCGCACTATAAGATTGACTGTTGTGCTTTCTATTCTTTTTGTTCAAATTCTGCCATTTACCCTTACTTTACAGATACGTCCAAGAACTTGTTGACTGTGGAAAAGAACTTAATATACATGATCTTCCAGAGTGTACAGCCGAAAGAGATTTTCTTACATTTTATGAAGAAACAGATACCAATTTCTGCAAAAATCCAATTTTTCCACGTAAGGATTTAAGCTTGATGAATACTGAATTAAAATCATTGTTTCCCCCCTTTTTAAAACTACACAAAGGCTTCTCTCATTCCAGTAATACAAGGTTTACGACAGTGTTATAACAAGCGGTACCAACAGCTTGAAATATACAGGAAGACGTTACTCAACCTGACGAGTTCCATTGAAAATAACAGAAACACGAATGATGGTCTGTCTGAAAATCTTTTCTGCAAGTAAGTTAGATATTCTACTCCACACTTGATGTACTAAGGGTGTGTGTGTGGTGCGATTGGGATCAATATTATCATTATTCTCTAATGCTGTCACCATTCCTATGGGCACGAAATGTGCTCTTTTGTTAGCTGACCTGTTCTTATATTCTTATGAGGCAGAATTGATTAAAAGGCGTTCTATATTAGAAGAAAAGTATATTTAGATATATCGACGGCGTTGTACTTACTAGCAATAATCATTTTCGTTCTTATGTCGATTTGATATATCCAATTGACTCGAAATAAAAGACATCACTGAGCCCTCCACATCTGCTTCGTACTTAAAAATTTCAATGAAAATAGAAGCTAACAATTCAACTTTATGACAAACGGGATAATTCTAGCTTCTCCATTGTCAACTTCCCATATTTATGTAGCAATATTCCATTATCACCTGCATATGGTTGTTATATCTCTCAACTGATTCGATAGACAGAACTTGTTCTGAGTATGATCAATTTTTAAATCGAGGCAGGCTACTGACAAACGGCTCAATGTTACAGAGGTTTCAACAATCTCGTTTAGAGTAAGCTTTTCGCCAATTCTATGGTCGTTATACCGATTTACTTTACCAGTACAACTTGTTATTAGGTCAAATGCTGTCTGATTGTTTCATACCGATTGTTAGGCCGTTCTTGGCACACTGATTCCGACTACAGTTTACTCCGTTTACCTGATCAAGATATAATGGGTGTAACCGGTCGACGGAATGCTTAGTCTTCCAAGGCACCCGATCCCGCCCAACCCTCTATTTTGTATTGCTTATAGGAGTTATGAGATTGATCACTGTTCGCTATCTGCACCAAGTCGTTTTCAGAATTGAAAGAGTAAAGAAACATTTTGTTGATTGCATAATATTTGATTGTCCTTTTACAGATCATACAACCAGCTTTTGGATCAAATATTGGAAGAGTTTCAGAAGTGCCCGGATGTTGAGTTTCAGTGGACGAATGAGAACATCGATATATATAGGACAAATTTCTACCCGGCGTTAACGGGGAAACCCTTGCCTTTCCAGTGCATTGATCCTGAAAGTGATAAACCAAATAGTTAATGATTTCTAATCAACAAAGAGCGTATATCCATGAACTGTCTAACGTTTTTATATTTACAAATCTCAGCATGCATGTACGAACATACATGAATATGTAGTACATAGTTGTATTCTTTGTCACAGCAGCCCTTTTTTCTCTTAATAAAGAAGTGGCTTCATCTCGATGCAATGTTAATAAAATTCAACAGCTTTTTCTCAAACAGGTCAACACCGAGTCACAATTTAGGACGTGGAACAAGTATCATTGAAGACCATATTCGATATGTTGCTTATATTGCATACATGTATATGGTATATAAAGGAATACTTAAAGGAAGACTTAGTAATCATCAGGATTAATTGAAAAATCAATATAATGCAATAACATGATATTTGTCATCGCTGCTCGCCCTGGATGACATTGGATTTGATCAAAAGAGAGAGGGAGGGTAACAATAAAACTATATCAACTGGCTCGATAGCTTGAGAATGATCGAAAGGCACTTTTCGGATGCTTGTTGTTATTGAAAAATTCACATGGAGGAACAGTGAAAAAAATTAACAGTACAAGTTGGCGTTAAAACTGACGGCATTAAAAAAAACAAGATGCCCATTGGCCACATCACTCACGCAGGTGATCTTGGCCCTGCAGTTATTAGGCTATTGTGATTTTTAAAAGATTGTTTTTGAATCTCTATCAATTTCCATGGAAAATTGTGACCTCATATTATGGCCCCTACCTAGCCCCAAAGGATCATGACTTAACCATGAAAGGCGAAGATAACGAACAGTGATCAATCTTATAACTCCCACAAGCAATACAAAATAGAAAGTTGGGCAAACACAGACACCTGGACACACCAGAGGTGGGATCAGGTGACTAGGAGGAGTAAGTATCCTCTGTGAACGGGTCATACCCGCCGTGATCTCTATATCTTGATCAGGTAAGTGGAGTTATCCGCAGTTAAAATCAGTGTGCCAAGAACGGTCAAACAATCATAATGAAACACGTCAGACAGCATTTAACCCATTGACAGGTTCTATTGGCAAAGTAGATCGTTATAACGACCAAAGAATTTCCGAAATGCTGACTTTAAACGAGACTGTTGAAAACCCTGCATCATCATCTTGTTTGTCAGTAGCTTGCCCAATTAAGAAACTTACCATACGCTGACCAAGCTTTTGTTCATCGAATCAGTTGAGAGATATAAATAACACCATATACAGGTGATAATGGAATATTGCCACATAAATATGTTTGACGATGGAGAAGCTGAAATCATCCCGTTTGTCATAAAGTTGAGTTTAGTTTTCCGTTAATACCTACTTTCAAGATAAGTATGAAGCCGAAGTGGACGACTCTATGGTGTCTTTTATTTCGAGCTCACAGGGATATATTGAATCGACATATGAATGAAAGATATTATTGTTCATAGATATATAAAGTGTCGTCGATATATATATCTAAATGTCGAAGTGAAGGTCACAGGAAGAGATCTTTTCTTCTTACGTATAAGTTTTTGATTGATCGAATGTTTAACGTCCCTCTCGAGAATATTTCACTCATATGGAGATGTCGCCACTGCCGGAATTCTGCTTCATAGGAATATAAAAACAGGTAAGTTGACAAAGGAGGACAATTTGTGCGCATGAAAATTCCAACAGACTGGTCACCAAAGACTACGAAGATATTGTCAATGAGGAAATCTAACATATCTTTTATTTCAACTTCGGAGTATTTGTGCGTGGAATCAGAGTGGTGTTTAACAAAGTAAGTTTTTGGTTGACTGATCACTAGATATGAATATTTGCGTTTTCCATTTTTGTTGAAAAAGCAACTGTCTATGATGTCAAAATTGTGTTTCATACCGAATTGTTAGGCCGTTCTTGGCACACTGATTTTAACTACGGAATACTCCGTTTACCTGATCAAGACATAGGGCTCACGGCTGGTGTTACCGGTCGACAGGGGATGCTTACTCCTATTAGGCACCTGATCCCACCTCTGGATATCCAGGAGTCCGTGTTTGCTCAACTATTTTGTATTGCTTATAGGTGTTATGACATTGATCACCTTTCATAATCCATTGTGTTTTTACTACACACGTGTGTTATAGAGAAAGTGCAACAAGACCGTGCAATTCATTGGAAGTTACCGGACTGAAAATGCAAACGAGGACACCGTACACGAACAGATGATGGACTCCGTCGTGGAATCTGAATGTCATGGCCTAGTGTGGCTTTAAAATGACGACATTCATGCTATACAGTAAAATGTGCCCCTTTATTTTTCATTGCAAATGTATACTCATTGGCTGCCAACACAGTGGCGGTTCTAGCAAGGGGATTACGAAATTGCAACCTCTCCCCTTTGGTTAAATATTATCAACAAAAACAAATACATGTATTTTCAACAAAAATAGTCATTTTTGCCACCTTGGTTTCTTCATTCTCCCCTCTTTTCGCGGAAAAGGTACAAACTTGAGTCGCACCCCCCTTTTGAACAATTTCCTGGATCCACCACTGTTTCATCACGTACAGTCCAAACATAATTTGATTACTTTATTACTAATAGTTATATAATAATACCCAGTAATGCAGTTCAAAGTTTTCTGGCATTTCGAATAATTGCACTAATTAAAGGTTATTTAAAGGTCTGAATTCCCATTATAATTTTTTCTCTGATGAATAATTATTTATAAATGATACATATATTGTGTATGGGGATCGCTGAATGCAACATTCGTCTGAACTGCCATCTCTGAAGGTTGTTAGCGATGTACGGCGGAATCCGGTGTGGTTTTTTGATTTTGACAGCCATTGGCAATGCTTGCTTTGCTTATCCTATTGGTAAGTTAACAAATGTAAACTTCCTGTGAATACTAAATGATGAATACATCTTCGCCGGGTCGTCTCAACACAGTTGAACGCAGTTGAATGAATATGAAATTTAATTTGGAGTTATTCTTTTGATTTATGAAATATATATTTTCCGATTGTGTTTCGTCTTCTTGAATGTAAATCGAGTCGGTTGTGAGTACTTTTGTGTACCATTAAATTGATTTTCGTTAATGATCCCCTCGCAACAGAATGTTAAACTGCCCGTTCGCACATTTGCAGCACCTCCGCAGGCTGATGCCTGTGTATGGAAGGTAAAAACGGGAAAGGGGAATCACAATATTTCTTTTGCACAAGATTTAAGGTGACTCAATACTCTAACATTTTATCTAATGGATCGTTAAAACATTTCTTATGAAGTATGATTTCACCATCGAAAGAGTAATACATGTTCTCTATTATTTTTATTTCACATTATTTGTGATTTTTCTCGGAAAGATAAAAAAAAAAAAGGTGTTTTGCTTGCAAATACGTTATTCTAGAGTCCAAATTTTGCTGTAATTTGATGCATGGTATGGATATCTAATAAAACATGTCTGAAAGACTCAGATAGGCATTCTAATTTTTTAAATAAAAATATTTATGAAAATTAAAAACGTTATTGGTTAATACTTTTGAAAGCTACACGGATAAACTCTTGAAAAAAAACATGTCAATTAGAAAAAAGATATACCAGAGAAATATATTTGAAAAAGTCACTGTGTATCATTGTACTAACAACATGGAGTGCGATATGTATAGAACAATGATAATTTATTATCTTATCAAGTCAATGACTTAAACACTAGTGTTTGATTTATTGTTTTTTAACTAACAGAGATTTTGTGACCACAGCACTCGACACCTAAATAGGCAAGGATACCTAGCAGTTTATTTGTATACTAAATATACGTATATCTTATTATTTAGAAAAGGTCCTCAACACCCCTTGCTTGTCGTAAGAGGTGACTAAATGGGTCAGTCCTTCAAATGAGACCGCAAAAACCGAGACCCCGTGTCACAGCAAGTGTGGCACAATAAAGATCCTTCCCTGCTCAAAGGCCGTAAGCGCCTAGTATATAGGCCTAAATTTTGCGGCCCTTCACCGGTAATGGTGAGTGAAAAATTCTCGAGCGGGACGATAGATAGTGAGTCAGATATGACCTCTTAATTCCATTCAAACCCAACTCTGTTACCCTAAAATTAACCATTCCATTTATTATGAAAAATAAATCTGTTAATTTCTTTTACTGGTGTCAAAAACTTCACTTTAGTGTTCATTGGTTCTGTTTTAATCTTTTTGTTCCCCCATATCTCTTCTGGTTCAACACTAATCCACGGGATATCAGCACATGTACGAACTCTCACTTTGCATAAATTGATCGCAAATAAGGCAACCTTTTATACACACCGGACTCGTTCGCTTTAAAATTTGATGCAATACATAAATGTATGTTATACTCGTAGAACTAAAATCAAATTCAATTATCGTTAAAGCTTTTCGGATAATCGTAGGAATTAAAAACACATGTGCTTTATATCCAGCTATATAAGTTATATACACTTTAAGCAAATCATACAATTTAACTCAATCGGAATAAAAAGTAATCAAACTAATTTCCTATTGTTAAATTATGTGTTGAAAAATTGAAAAGAGTCGGATAGTGAATGTCCCGTTTTGAAATATTCATGATCACGTGACGTTGCATGCGGAATTTCAAGTCATCTACTACATGGTGACGTGAAAGCTTGGATGGCTAGTCTCGATTCATCGTTGAAAACACACGGTCGGTCGCACTTCATTTAACTCCCATGGGAGACAAAGCCGATATTTTCGCTGGAAGGTGTGTCTCAGCTTCTTTGGGCGATTGGTCGTTTTACCATTCCTTATTGCGATATTCAACCAATTGTAACAGGGATAACTGACGAAACGCCTGTAAGGTTCAGGTCTCGATATTTATTTGGACACAGTGACGGATGGTGGACATATACATACATACATATATATATATATATATATATATATATATATATATATATATATATATATATATATATATATAAAGATAGCCCTGGAATATAATAAAACAGCGAAAAAATATTAATTTAACAATAATCAGAGTCTATGCTAAACGATATCTAATCTTATTAATTTCCATCAAGACACGTTTCAAAGACACGTTTATTAGTAAAGGAAGATAACTCTTATATACATTATTTTGCAAACAAATTAATTCACCGGCAGTGAATTAACTAATAGCCATAGGAATTAGTATAAATGTGTTACTTATCAGAAATCAAGGATTTTACAGTCTGCTGTCAATTTTAAACTCTTTCTAAAAATCACGTCAAGTCAATTGTCTAGAAAGCTTCTGAATAATATTAACCCTGCTCAAAACTTGCGGTAAAACTATAGAAATGAGAAAACCAATCAAATGCAACTTAACAATCACTGACCAATGAAAACCCTTCATACAAAATGACCACACTCAGGCCCATGACCAAAGCCCCCGAGGTATATCAATTGTAAATGTAAATAAAGGGGTGAATCTAAGATCTGAATATGTGTGAAAATAACAACATATATTTTTTCAGTAATGGGTTGTTTGAAAAAGAATAGTACTATTACAACCTCCTTCACTTACAGAATGACGACCGCGTCATTCACCTGGACAGTTGTAAATACATGTATATAAAAAAAAATAAATACTTACCAGATATTTTTCTCACCGTAATGCATATAGCTAGTAAACAATTCAAGCGGCATAAAAGTACTTCTAATTTACAAGTTCAAATCAATGTGATGCAGATATACAGTTCACAAGTGCCATCGTCTAAAGAATCTAATCCATTGAACGAACTTTTATTGATCAACCCCTTCATGAACTTTGCTCTCTGCAACTACTCAGGCACTGTCTGGTTCATCATCACAAAATCCTTTGTCCAAGCTGGTTTCATCTTGTTCTTTGCTGATCATCTTGGAGCTGGAGTTGGTGGTGTTGCAGTTATGGAAGCTGAACATTATCATCATGGCCATCATGATTGACCTCTTCACTTCATCATTATCATCATCTTCGTCACTGTCATGCCGATCCTCAGTCTCATCATGCTGACGAGGAGCGTCCTCCTCTGGATCATCATCCGGAACATCCCCTACCGACGAATGGTTGTCACCATCTTGGCAGGGGGAACTTTGCTGGGAGTTTTCATAAATCATCATAGGGTGACCTACAAAAGAAAACTCGCTTTCTGAATCAGAAATAGAAACAGTTAACATTAGAATATATACTTACTTAGATATGCGACTCTTCCAATCAGCTTTCTGTTCATTATGCAGTGTCCTTAACATGGATAATAAAGTTCTGTTGAATCTCTCTGTATTTCCATTCCCAATTGGATGACATGGTGTTATCCTAGATTTGGAAATGCCTAAAATTAAACAAAGTTCTTTAATAATATTGTTACAAACATTTGTACCCTGATCTGAATGAATTTTTGCCTGGAATTCCATAATGTAAAATAAAGATGTTGAAAATGGTTTCTGCAGTAGAGTTGGCAAGCTGATTGCGAGTGGGAACTGCTACTACGTACTTGGTGAAATGGTCGGTTATGACGAGAATGTTCTGAACTCCTCCCGTTGATGGTTCCTGGGAAAGATAATCCATACAGACCTATTCTAGAGGTTGTGGTGTCCTATTGTTCACCATCTCAGCAGTGTGGCAAGTCTGCTTACTTTTAGTGCATCTGTCACAATTATCAATCCAGGAAATGACATCTATTTGCATTCTGGGCCAATAGTACCGTTGCCGAACCAGTGAAAGAGTCTTATCCCTACCTAAATTTGATGTGTAGCTGCTCCAGTACAAGAGATATGGATGAGTTATTATTGTTAATAGACAAAACGCCGTCGATATATCAAAATGTCGAATTGAAGGCCACAGCAAGAGATGTTTTCTTCTCACGTAAAAGTTTTTGAATAAATTCTGCCTCATATGAATATAGAAACAGGTCAGCTAACAAAGGAGCACAATTCATGTGATCAATCTCCATCTGATTTCCACTTCTGATGGTTCTTGGTAAGATCTCTGTTGCTATTGACCAATGAAATCGGAGGATTGTCGTGTATAATTTGTGGTACTTCACCTACAGCTAACGAAGTCTCTCTGTTTGAGTGAAACATTCTCTAAGGAACGTAGAAACAGCAAATAAGCAAACAAACAAAACTTTTACTGTTTATTTTACCTTCAAAATTTAAAGAGCTCTGGATTTCCACCTCTAATTTTAAAAGGCTTTGCAATTTTACTAATGATATTTTTTTTAAAGCGAAGTAGAATCCATGAGTAATGGATTATTAACTTTAAAACCAGTGTTAATTAATTAATTGCTCTTAATTTGAACTCCTCTTGATTAGGGGTAGAAAAATATATTCCTTGAAACCGGGCCATAAAACGTCATTTATATTTAAAATGCTTATTGATATCAATGAAAGGTGAAGATAACGAACAGTGATCAATCTCATAACTCCTACAAGCAATACAAAATAGATAGTTGGGCAAACACGGACCCCTGGATATACCAGATATGGGATCAGGTGCCTAGGAGGAATAAACATCCCCTGTCGACCGGTCACACCCACCGCGAGCCCTATATCCTGATCAGGTAAACGGAGTAAATAACCATTTGATTTGTCAAAACACTGTATGTTATTGAGTAACAAATGGTCAATCTTCATTTCTCTCACATTAAGCTCGTTTGTAATTGATCAGTTAACATTTTCGCTGTATGGATATGGATGACTTAAGGATAACTGCCGGTTATATGGTTTTCTCCTGTTTTGACCTTTCTCCATAAGATGTTATCTCTGATGCAAACCTTTAGAAAATTCCTGAAATAAATTAAATCAAACTCAGTTTTGAGCATATCCTTACTAGGTTTCTTACGTGATTCAAATTGTTGTTTCCAAAATGATATGATGGGATCAGCATCGTGAATGGTTTGTAAGTGGATATGATCCTCATGTTCAGTAAAATGATGCATAAACTGGCAAATAGCCTCACTGATGGAAAGTGTCTCTACAAATGGCTGTCCGATCTGCCAGATAGCTTTAATCGAGTCACCAGAAAATTCCTCAGCATATGTTTCATGATCAAATCGTGATAAACCATCTGCGTCAGTATTGGATTTTCATGCTCGATACAGTATGTTGAAGTTATAGGATGCAAGAGCCGAAATCCATCAGTGACCAGTGGCATACAACTTTGCTGTGCTGAGTGCATACGTCAAAGGATTATTGTCTGTAAATAATCCGAACTTTTCAGTTATCGACCACTTGTGAGCCAAACACTTAGTTTATGAGTGGGGTAGGTCTTCTCAGATTTGTTCAATCCTCTACTTGCACAAGCTATCACCCTGTCTAATCTGTCTTGCTCCTAGTTAAGCACAACATCTGGGCCTGTCTGGTACACGTCTGTCTGAAGCTTAAATGGCTTGCTATAGTCTGGGTAGGCCAATACAGGGGGTCATGTAAGCAGAAGCATCTTGTTGTTCCTGGTCCCAGTGCCACTTAGGGTCTACTTTGGTCTTAGCATTTCTTACCTACTGTCATAATGTCAATAGGTGGTCTGGCTATTTTGGCGATATTGTGGATGATTTTCCAATAATATCCGACAAATCCTAAAAATTGTCTCGCTTGCTCAGAGTTAGTTGGTGTAGACGAGTTCTTTGCCTTGCTAAGCTTGTCTGAATCAGGTTAAACTATATCCTTAGCAACAATGTGTTCCACATATTTAACCTTTTTCATAAAGAAAGAACATTTCTTAGGAGGGAGTTTAAGACCGTAATCTCTTATCCCTTGAAAAACTTGTTGAAGGCGATCAAGATATTCCTGAAACGACGAAGAAAAAACTAATGATTAAATCATCCAAATAAATGAAACAAACTTCAAGATGGAGATCACCTAGGCATTGCTCTTGAAGACGTTGATAAGTTGCCGGAGTATTTGAAAGACCAAAACTCATCTTGTTAAATTCGTAGAATCCTAAGGGTCCTACGGTGAATGTCAATGCTTGTGTTATTCTGTTATTTCTATTTGATGGTAACCTGGTTTCATGTCTAAAACACCGAAAAATGTGTTTCCAGCCAACAAATCCAGTATTTCCTCAATCCTCGGTAATGCATACTTACAGTATCTCGGATAGTCTTTGCATCAAGTTGCCTGTAGTCGATGCATAATCTTAAGGATCCATCGCTCTTCCGCACGAGGTGAAAGGCGAGTGAGATGGTCGAATAATCCCAGCAACCAGTATTTCCTTGATGTGTGACCTAACATTTCCTATTGCTGAAGGTGGAATACGCCTATACCTCTGCTTAAACGCTGTCCCCTCTGCAAGCTCAATCCGATGCTGAATTTGTACGTTGCTCCTATATCTATCGCATCGGTCAAAAAGATTTCTTGAAAATCAGTCACAATCCTCTGGCATTCTTGGTGTTTCTCATCGGGAAAATGAATCTTGGACAGAATATCATCCAGAGCGGGTGAAGTATTTTCCTTGACCTTGCATACCTCTGTATCTGCCACTTCAGCTGGTTGTATTTCACACAGGATTCCTCTTGGTGTGTGTAGTAAGGTTTACTCAATGTGACAGGTATAACTTGTTGCTCATCATCGTCGTAGGGATGAAGCATCGCTTCAATATCTACATCAACTGGAACACATGCTCTGCTAGCCTGATGCAACATCACAGTCACTATATGAATGGTATCTTATCCACGAAACCATTTATGGTAATCTTGCCATTTGGAGGAATAATCACTCTGGATGCCTCTGCACTCAAAACAAGTCCTAAACCAAAACCATTCTTCTGCAATTCTTTTTCTCTCATAATTATGCAGCGGAATGCTAAATGCCTTGCGTGTGAATAGCAGCCTGCTGTAAGTATCTAAGGCCGAATTCCTCTAATGAGACTGTAGAATATTGTTCCCTATCAAGACTGGTATATGGGAGTTATAACTACTGTTGAGTACAACCAAAATTAGACAATGGTGGAGTTTTTCTAGTGTTGGCACTCCAGGTGATGCCAAGTCAACTCATACAAAACCAACATATGGTAGAAGTTGACCACCAGCACACTTTATACTAATAGTGTCTTCAATAGAGTGAAGTTCTCTCTGCGATAATGTTGGTCATAGAAAGCTTTGCTGATAGTTGAAACTGTGGCTCCAGTGTCTAAAAGAGTTTTACACTGTATATCATTAACAGCCACTGACACCTCATTTAGTTGACCTATTAATTCCTGTTTCCTGGAACGTTCCTTCATTGGACCAACTCCTCGTCCCCAGAAGCTGACTAGTTTAAAAGTTTCTCTTTGGGAAAATGTGATTAACAGCGAGCAGTTGTTACATTTTTATGACAGTTGCATTTGTTTGTGTTAAAGTTGTGAAATAACGTGTTTGTTAAGTAAATCTAGCCATATTTGAGTCGAAACGTCGGTCGAAGCGTGAATCGTCTCTGCTTCCGGCATTTACACGTTTTCCAGGATCAAAACATGAAGGTTTGCGAAGAGAAGTGCATGTAGGCTCTGCCTGTCCACTTCTCTAGAGAATAGCTCACTTTCGTGACCATTGACTCGTTGAATTTGCATACCCAATTTAATGTATTCGCACAAAGGTTGCACGTAAATGATGCGTCTGTTAGGTGAAAGTTGAGGCACTTTAGAACATAGCTGCACTGTTCAAGTGAAGTTTTTGACGACAGAGGCCTGTAACCCCGATCTTTGATAGTGGCACAACAAAACACACACACTTTCATTGACACCACTATTACTGCTGCCGCTTAGAGTATCGGGAATACTTGATGCGATTCCCATTGGTCTTCGATAGGTCACGAAAGGTCATGCATGTTAATGAATTATGCGAAGATATAGGAGTTGTGTCCCACGGGAGGTAAAATAAGTGCGACCGACTGTGGGATTCCGACGATGGTCTCGATCATCCAGACGCTTGTCTTTATCAGACGCTTCGCGAACGAGTCGAGGTGTCTTGATAACCAAGACTAGTGGACGGCCTACAGGCTTGGGGAGATACGTTAAGTTTCGCTTTCCCCAGACTCTCGCGACATTGCATGTGCACAGGCTCGAGAGCGAGAGTCTGCGAAAATGAGACTAGGATACATTCAGCGATAGAAGACAGACAGAAACAGGGAAGAGAGAACCACTTTGAACAATGGAGGGGTAGTTAAATTTCATGTTTAACATGAAATCACCTTCCAGTACGACCAATGTATACTGTTAATCTCCCATGCTGTTTCTAAATATATTTTTCTAGCGCGCTTCCACACATCCACCATAAACGTCTTTCCTTCATAGATATGCATTAGAAAATTGCCATTTTCTCCTTAACTTGCGTACACCTGACAGTACTCCTTTAGAATCTTTGAATCTTACGGTTTACCGTTTGAAGAAAGCAAACTATTGGAGGTGGGAAGTAAATATTGCAAACTTTGAAAACCGTAAGTTTAGAGTATTTCAAACTTACCTCGTCATGCTCCTATAAATATATTCTTATAATTGTAGAGGAGAGCCTTTTTTCGAAGCGAGATGACCCCGAGTTTGCGAACGTCACAGACACGAACGAATGTGTAAAATTGTATACTTGTCCTAAGACGTCACAGAGCGTCTTGTTTCTCGGAAACCCAGAAAAGGGGGAGGTATTACTCCGAAAGAATTACTTCACCAAGGGCTGCAGGTAAAATATCAGATAAGCATTTAGATTATTTATTGAAATGCACCAGTAATCCCACATTTCAGTCAGTCAGCATGAAGTTTTAGCCCGAGAATCACATACATCTACAGTTCCTTTTTCGCGGGCGATGAACGAGAGAGGGTAACGTAGCATGTGCCGTAAAAACCAGGAACGAGACACTGTCGGGAACAGTGACCATATATTCGAATTTTAAGAAATTAAGAGTCTTTAGTTTTCTGAATAGCTTTTTTTTTTTTTTTTTTTTTTTTTTTTTTTTTTTTTTTTACAAATGTTCACAATGCTACTGTCGGTAATCGTGACTATAATGGCGCACTGTTGCATTGTATAATAACGTTCAAGTCTATATTTATCGTTGTTCTTCCTCTTATTCTTTTTTTTAAATCCTGTTACCAATTTACACTTCTTTACAGATATGTTCAAGAACTTCTTGACTGTGCAAAAGAACTTAATATAAAGGATCTTCCCGAGTGTACGACCGAACGAGAGTTTCTCACAATTTATGAAAAAGCAGACACCAATTTCTGCAAAAATCCGATTTTTCCATGTAAGGATTTCCACTTGTAAGCTCCATGAATACTGAGAATAATTCATTGTTTCTTTTGCAAATACACAAAGACATCTCTCATTCCAGTGCTACAAGGTTTACGACAGTGCATTAACAGGCGGTACTCACAGCTCGGTATCTACAGGAACACGTTCTTCACTCTGATGAGTTCCATGGGAAATAACAATGATGGCCTGTCTAAAAATGCTTTCTGCAAGTAAGTTAGATATTCCACCCCTACCCCTGATGTACTTAGGGTGTGTATGATGTGACTGGGATCAATATTTTCATTGTCAAAATTCTCTAATTTTGTCACCATGCATAATTGAAAAAATAAACAAATATTTTGCCGATTGCATAATATTTTATTGTCCTTTTCCAGAGCTTACAATCAGATATTGGATCAAACATTGAAAGAGTTTCAGAGCTGCCCGGATGTTGATTTTCAGTGGACGAGTGAGAACATAGGAATACTTCGGACAAATTTTTACCCAATGGCAATAGGACAACCCTTGCCTTTCCAGTGCATTGATCCTGAAAGTGATTAACCAAATAACTAATGCTTTCTAATTAACAAAGAACGTATACCCGTGAACTGTCTATCGTATCGATATATATTGTACATGTATATATGATATTATAAAGGAATGCTTGGTAATCATTAAGATTAATTTTAACTTTTACTACATATAATAACATAATATATGTCATCGCTGCGCATGCTCGCCATGCTTGACATTGGGTTTGATCAATAGGGGGAGGGGTCAATAAAAGTACTGGTTCGATATTGACGATCTCCTCAATCACCAAGCCTAAAAAATGAAAGATTTGTAGTTTTCGGAAATTTGTTGTAATTGAAAAAATTCACACAGGAAATCAATGTAAAGGATTAGCAGTACAAGAGGCCCATAGGCCACATCGCTCACCTGAGTCATCTTGGCCCTGCTTGTTTGGCTATTGGGATTTTAAAACAATCAAAATCTTTATTCTAATGAAACATTAATACCCATATTGTGCCCCTCCCAACCTAGCCCCAAAGTGCCATGACAAACCCGGTAACCTTGACACAAGGTAAAAAAAATCATGGTATGAAACGTAATGTCCTGTCATAAGGATCCATATACAAAATATGAAAACCCTAACATAAACATTTCAGGAAATATTGCCTTGGTTAAGAAGAATTAAATGTAGGTCAAAATCCATGGTCAAAGTTACAAGGTAAAAAAGACTTAGGAATCAAGAAAAAGTCTTGTCTCAAAGAATGTATATATGAAAGATCTCACTCCACAGAGATTTAGAGGAAGGTAAGTTTCGATAATTTGGGTCAAACGTCAAGGTCATGAGGTCAAACATCATGGATGAAATGACATTTCTTGCCATAAGGAATCTATATACAAAATATGAAAGCCCTAACTTTAATAATTCGGGGGATATTGCCTGGGTTAGGTTTTCTTAAAAGTAAGTCAAACTCCAAGGTCAAGATCACGAGGTTTACACAAGAAATACGCATACAAAATATGAGAGCCCTATCACTTGTTATGAGTTATGAGCAATTAAGGTTGCGATCTGTTCTTGAGAAGAGTTTTGTTCTTAAACAAATGTCCACACATGTGTCCTTATGTAAAACGTTGGTTCCACCTGAGCCCAGGGGGTAATCGAATCTACACTATCCCAAGAAGTTTTCATAAAAATTTCAACTTTTCTGTCCAAGTGGCTCCTGGGAAATTTTTTAAATGACCTCCATCTGATTTTTGCCTTTTCTTGATTATCTCCCCTTTAAAGGTACATCACCCTTTATTTGAAGAAACTTGAATCCCTTCATACAAGAATATTATTTGAACAAGTTTGATTGAAATTGACGACCCAGTGGTTCTGGAGAAGAAGACAATAATTTACGTTCTGGCCTTGGGTTCCGGGTTTCACTGCAATGTTCGTTCAGGTGTACAGGCAAATTTTGACTCCAAAAGAATAATGACCGGGGTCATTTTTCGACGTCGAAAAATGACCCCCTAGCCGTATAAAAATTGGATAATTTTGTAGAAAGAAGACCCAGGGGTCATTATTTTGCGTGTCATACCTGAAAAATAATGACCACCGTAGAAAAATGACCCCTTCCCTTTCTTAGCAGATTGATTTATTTTGAAGGAGTTGATAAGGGTTTTCAGGTCATTATTTACCCAGAGTTATCGTTCTTGCTGCTCCTCTTATCAAATTTATTCCATGTGTAAATTGTTTTTCACGGTTAATAAAATAAAAGTAAGAACTAGTCCATTAAATTTGAGGAAAACCCACTGTAGGTTCCATGACCAATTACAACTGGAAAAAACCCGCATATTTCAGGGATGGATCCAGGGAATTTTCAAAAAGGGGTTCTACCATAAATTTTAATTTTCAAAAGGGGAGTTCCATTCTCAAAATGTGTTATTTTTACCTCATTAAGTAACATTTTATAACGATAGGCAGAGGTACAACCTATAAAACCTCCACGTCTCCCTCTGAATCTACCAATGTATTTATGCTATCTATTTACATGTATAGATCTTGTGTAATCAAACACACACATAAAAAAAAAAAAGAGCTGCATCTAAATACAATACTTCTTGTGTCACAGAGAGGCGTGAAATTTTCTTAAAACTGATTAATTGACATACATTTTTTGTAACTGAAGTCAATAGCTTATTTCATTTACGCATCATTATCGTTTTTCAAGAATTTTGAAAAATGAGTAAGTGTTGATAGAGGTATTAGTGAGTATGCGAACGATAACTTTGACTATAGCATTTCACTGGATAATTTATGCCTATCAGGGGTGTAGAACAAGGGGACGGGGGCAAGTGGGTTTGTGCCCCTCACTTTTTTAACACAAAATTAACTTAGATTGATCAGATAAGAATATACCACGGTTAAAAAAATACTCAATTCTAATATGCAGGTTCTTAGCACTCAAAGCATTATTTCGTGCATGTACATAACCCATTCTCTCCGTACCACATTTTTTTTGACCGAGTTATGTTTTAAGTGCATCGTAGAATATACCATCAGAGCAATTGCACTTCATTCTTCATTTCTTATATGATAGACATTTTGCTTTCCGATTCATATCATAGTACTATATCACAGCATATGATTCAATATCATAATATGATTAAATGGAATAGCATCATATGTATCAATATAACATCAGAATCTATGTTTACAATGTGATATGATACGATATTGTACGATACAAAATCATATGATAACCTACTATTCTGTATATTATATATTTATTACAAATAACATTACATAATTTCATGCCATAATGGTATCATAAGATGTGCCATAAATCCACAATCACATCAGCCAAGCAAGTGTGAATGAGATAGGATCAGTAGATCTTCCATATGTATAAACCGCTAAGAATAGTCTCGGAGAAAATCCAAAACAGGCTACATGTAGCTCTATGCTATGCATGTATATTGATAACAACATTAACAATTCAAGTCTGATGTGAAATGTTCTTGACGAGTATTTGTCTGCATTCTTAAGCAAAGTCTTGACGAGTATTTGTCTGCATTCTTAAGCAAAGTCTTGACGAGTATTTGTCTGCATTCTCAAGCAAAGTCTGGCATTTGATATCATACTCCATATTCTTTGTAAAATATTTATAGCTACATTGACTATATGCAATTCTGAATGGGTTAGCATAACACTCTAACCTTAATAACACATGGGGACAAGGATTTCACAATTATGGTAGTAGCTACTCTGTGTATATCAAATCAATTACGCACTCTGTTTGCATGTTATGATCCTTAGTGTAGAATAAACTAATGCATGTTTACAAATGTAACTATAGAGCCCCCTTCCACGCCTGAACCCATATTTCCTTTATGGCAAGACGATTGCATGTATCTCGATATAACTATGCATGTATTTACTCGTAATAACGAATATAACTCGTTGTGACTAGACACTTATTTGGTACGAGTCACTATTTTGTTAAAACAAGTAAATCCTTATTTTTGAAACAAAATTACAATTCTTTTAGATATGTTTTAATCTGGTTACGTTTCATATGAATGATAGATTTACTTATAATATGACAATGTTGGACTGCCTCCCTTAGGCATTACCAGAGAAATAATCCTTCATAAAATTTACAAGGGGGTCATTATTCTATAGGGTTCATTTTTCTAAACGTGAAATCGACTGATTTTTTTAAAAAGACATTTTTTCTACGGGCAAAAGGGGTCATTATTCGACGTAGAATAATGACCGGGGGTCATTTTTCGACGTCGAAAAATGACCCCCCAGTCATTATTCTATGGGAGTCAAAATTTGCCTCTACACTGGCTATGCAGGGATGGAAGGTGTCAATAGCTATCTGGCGTCGGGGGAAATATCCCAATAATTGTTCAGAAAATGAATTGAAGAGAATAAGGGAACAGTCAAAGTCGTTCCTATATATGACGCGGCAATATCTGAGGTACTAAGGTGTAAAGGTCAAGCACCTAATGTTTTGACGACAATTTTCTGTGGACTGGTATATTCTAAATAAGCTATGGTGTACACAGTTCTAAATGTCTAGATTTAAACATTTTCTTTGGGGTGGGGGGGGGGGTAACCTTTTTTTTTTTTTTTTTTACGCATGCTTGCTTTTATCTTGTAATATCTGTATTTATATCCTTTGTCTATGCTTCACTTTGTATTGCAAGAAAATAAAACTTTGCTTGAGCTCCTAGTGTTTTTATAACAATGTTCTGTGGTAGGTAACTGTAGCCAGGTACATTGTCGTGGTCCAGTTTCACCTTTTCCATAAGTAAGACTGTAGGTGTAAAGCTTGTTTTGGTGACTATCATTGTTGACTCCACTAGCATTATAGACTGAATTGAATTTTTTATTTATCTCATCACAGTTGTATAATTTTACATAAAAGTGATGGTAACAAATCGTTTAGTGTTTAAAAGCATGCGTGGGTATGTAGATTGACTACATGTTGGAACTTAAGATTTGAGCAGTCATATCGACTGGAAGCACGTTTTATCAGTATTTCTTATGAAGAAGCATAATTTTCTCTGAGAAGACTACTTGTTGTGTAGTGAAATTCATCACCAATTTTACACTCATTTACTACAAAGTTTTCTTTCTTTGGGTTCATTTCACCAGCATCCACTTCCGATATACAGGTAAGTGGTGATTACTGGTTCGAAATTTACAATAAGTTATATAGCATCTTTTCTGAGTAGGATATTTGAATATTTTTCGAATTTTACGTAATCTTTTTACCTTCTATTGTTTGTAGTTTTTAATCAAATATGAAGTCGGAATTGATCGAGTAAAGTAAGCTTTACTTTTTTACTTATAGATTACAGGTAATATTTTTCCAAATGTTTAATCAAGAGCTGCAATTATGAAATTATTACTAGTTTAAACAAGAGGTTTGCTATTTTTGATTCCAAAGGAATAAAAAAAAAGCAGTATTTCCCATGTAGGAGTTATGAGATTGATCACTGTTCGTTATCTTCATCTTTCATTCATAAGTTTTATATTAATTCAAATCAACTATATGTCTTTTATGGGTTATTTTATTGATAATCACCAGAAGACCAATTGACTTATCGTACATGAACGAGGGTTGTCCCGTAAAATCTGGGACAATGCATTTCTGATAACAAAAATATATAAAGCACGCGCTAGGCTGAAGTTTATCTATCACATACTGTAGCACTTCCGAAGTAAAAGTGGGGGGGGGGGGGTAATTGGGGGGGGATCAACGAATATGTCCACCGAATTTTACCGACTGAAAATTAAAAATAAGAACAAAGGTATTAAAAACAAGGGGGATGGGGGGGGGGGGGGCATTAAAAAATCCATGAAATACAGATACATTCGAGTACTCAATGAGATGACAATTACAAAACAAATGACTTTTATCATTAAGCACACATGTCACTATGGCCATTGAAAAAATACAAAAACACATAAAATGTCATGTAGATGTTTACATTAAAAATCTTTAGCTCACCTGAACCGGAGATTCATTTACATCTTATCCAAATCTTATCTCCCTTTCCTCTTCTGAAAGGACCCATTATCTTCTCTCCCTTTCCTCTTCTGAGAGGACCCATTATCTTCTCTCCCTTTCCTCTTCTGAGAGGACCCACTGTCTTCTCTCCTTTTCCTCTTCTGAGAGGACCCATTGTCTTCTCTCCTTTTCCTCTTCTGAGAGGACCCATTGTCTTCTCTCCCTTTCCTCTTCTGAGAGGAACTATTGCGTGAACTCTATAAAATAATGACTGATGAGAGAATATTTCAGAAAAGTGAATGCAAAATCGTAGCAAATGCATCATCGACACATAGGGGCTAACGTTAGATGTGTATATATAGACTGAGAACATAATGGATAAGAAGCCCCTGTGATCGACATTTATCATTTGACAGCCTACTGATGGTTGCCCAACTAGTTTATCATCGCTCGACATCTGCAGCTGGGCAGTTGACGATCGGGCACTTGACTATCAACCAACTCCCTTACTTCGCCACTGATAAAATATTAATATCACTGCTCCGTTTTGACCGATCTTAGGATGACCAACTGTGTTTTGGGCTGACAAAACGTCTGTCCATCAGTTTAAATGTGACTTATATGGCCTGCCGTTTACTATCTATTCATCATCTCCCTTAACTTGAAGAGAAAGGTGAAGATAAACCGTGATCAATCTTATAACTCCTATAAGCAATACAAAATAGAGAGTTGGGCAAACCTGGACCCCTAGATATACCAAGGTGGGACCAGGTTCCTAGGAGGAGTAAGCATCCCCTGTCGACCGGTCACACCCGCCGTGAGCCCTATATCTAGATCAGGTATAGGGAGTTATCCGTAGTCAAAATCAGTGTGTCAAAAAACGGCCAAACAATCGTCATGAAACACGACAGACAGCATTTGACCCAATGATAGGTTGTATTGGCAAACTAGATCGTTATAACAACCATAGAATTTGCGAAATGCTGACTTTAAACGAAACTGTTGGAACCCCTGAACTATCAATTTGTTTGTCAGTAGCCTGCTTCGATTTAAAAACTGATCATACGCAGAACAAGCTCTTGTGTATCTTTTAAAGCTATAGAGACATCTTTTTAACGAAGCGAGATATCTCTTAACCTTTATTGTAAAAGATTTTTCATTACCGATACAAAAGATTGTGTATTATTCAAAGTCCCACTCGAGAATATTTCACTGATATGGAGACGTCACCATTGCCGGTGAAGAGCTGCAAATTTTAGGCCTATGGTCGGCGCTTATGACATTTGAGCAGATAGGAATCTTTATCGTGTATCATATCCAATTTCGCCCCATAACTGACTTGAACTTCGTTAATAGCTCATATAACAAGTTTTGGGAAGAAGTATTTTTAAGTCAGCTATGGCGCAAAGCGTGATATGCAAATACTGCATAAGTACCAGTTAACCTCGGATTTTTGTGTTCTCAGGCTGAACGGAGTACTTTTTAGCCCCTTTTCGTTCAATCTGTACAAATGAAAGGACAGAGACAAAGTTCTGTTCAGCTACTCTTTTTCATTATAAAAACATTTCATCATTATAATTATTAATTACAATCCATATTACACAGTATACAACAATAATTACAAACATTATTATAAAACTTCACACTAAAATTAACGAAGCCATCTGAAGAATTAAAAAGTTATTTCAGAAATGCGCAATTATACTTTAAAATATCTTACCTGTACAAATGAAAGGGCAGAGACAAAGTTGTTCAGCTACTGAAGAAATCTGACTCTGTTCCTTGCATTTATACCTCCGTACATCCCTCAACATTCCTGACCATATTTGTTATATCTTAAAACTTAGCACAATTGACATTGGCCTTTAATTCAAACTCAAAGCAACACAATTATTTCATTGAAAAATCTATAACATAGCGTTGAATACTCAACTTCACTTCTAAGTTTTTGCAGAAACGTTAATTTCTTGTTTCTCGTAAATAATATATACAAATGCTTGACTTCTGGTGACTTATTTGTTATACTTCGATTGGTTATAGATAATTATACGTTTCCTCTGGCCATAATCACTTTCACCCTCATGACCTTGCAAACAAGCTATAAACATACATACTAATAATCCACGTCACCTCACCTCACGATGAAAAGTTCGTACACTCTTGTTTAGCATCTTACTGTTGTTTTTGTTTCCCATCATTTTGCCAATGTCCATTCATTCATTATCCTTCTCCCATAATTCCGAATTCTATCATCTGTTTTATACATTGCAAATTTCGTTATGATACGTGCTACACCTGCTGAGACACGGGGCCTCGGTTTTTGCGGTCTCATCCGAAGGACCGCGCCATTTAGTCGCCACTTACGACAAGAAAAGGGGAACTGGGGACGTATTCTGTTTGACCTACTTCTACCCCTAAAGTACTGTAGGTCGTAGTGTGCCAATCCAGCTGAAATGTTTAATATTTACAGCACTCGACTTCCTCCGAGAGGAAGCCTTTGACTAAATATCAGGACAATATCTGTATCCGTAATGAAAAAAGCCCTTAAAACTCTCTGACCTATTTTTAGTCCAAAAGTAAGTCAAAGATGGACCAATCCAGCTGAAATGCAAACTAAACTTGTATTCCTCTGAGAAGAAGCCTTTGACTTAATATCAGGGAGTACCCGTATCCATAACGAAAAAAATCCGGGAAAACTGTTTGACCTATTTTTAGTCCAAAAGTAGGTCAAGGAGGGACCAATCCAGCTGAAATGCAAGCTGAACTTGTATTCCTCCAAGAGAAAGCCTTTGACTTAGTTTCAGGGCAATATCTATATCCATAATGAAAAAAAGCCCGGAAAACTGTTGGACCGACTTTTAGTCCTAATGTAGGTCACAGACGGACGGACCAATCTAGCTGAAAATCAAACTGAACTTGTATTCCTCTGAAATGAGGCTTAGGTGTAAATTTTAGGACAATATCTGCATCTGTAACAAAAAAAAGTCCGGAAAACTGTTTAACCTACTTATAGCCGTAAAGTAGGTCAAGGATGGACCAATCCAGCTGAAATGCAAACTCACTCTTACTATTTTTGAGGGAAATATGGTGACCAAATTTCAAAGTTTTACACGCATCCGTTACTGAAAAAAAGTCCGGAAAATATGACCTCTGGACGGACAGTCAGCCAGCCGGACGGACGCACGGACAGCACCACAACATAACACGTTCCGTCTAATAACGGATGTATAAAATGACAGAAAATAGTAAAAATGACTATATAGGAGACAGATTTCAAGTCTTATAAAATATGTACAATCCAGGAGCTTCCGGGGGAGCCCTTCGCCCCCTACGCCCCAAAAGGGCTTCACCCTGGATCCACTGGGCAGGGTCGTCGGCAAGTATTTGACATTGGGGAGAACTGGATCGAAAGGGGGGGGGGGGGGTCTAACTAACATATTTTGACTTGAATTCATATTTCCATTTGAATCTTAATATTCTTTTCCTATTTGTCAATGTCGCAAAGACACAACCTGGTAATACTTACATGTATTTATAAGCCAGGCCCCAGTATGTAACAAACTCAGACTTCATTACTTTTGAACTGAAACTCTTAATTTGCAGACACTAGAAATTCGATGAAGCAATATTGATTAACAACTTCATTTTGGAATCATTGACTTCTCAATCATTTCATCACAATATTCAGATTTAAAAAAAATATATTTTCACAAATATCGTGTTTAGTGTAATTAATGTGTTTGAATCGATTATTTCAATACATGTATTTTAGATAAGATTTGCTTCGTTTTAAAATATCATAGAGTAGATAAAACGTAATATTTTGATACTTTGTCATAATGTAACCATACGTATGGAAGCTTAATTTCTCCTGATTGACAAGGGTTCTCTGACCAGGTAAAGAAGGCGGTGCTTATTTTCTCGGTCTTTAAACCAAGAGAGGGGTTGAACTCAGACTTCTGTAGGATTCTTCTTGTCGAAACAATTTTCTTAATATTTGTCAATCCCTCCATTTTTTAAAATTGAATGCAGGCATATGTGACAAAGGTATCCCCCCCCCCCAAACCAAGTTTTCAGCATTTTCCTTTAATTTATATGCTAAAAAAAATCTTATATTTTTCGATATTTTTTAATGACTTACAACCTAGAATCACTAAAGCTTCCAAACATCGATCGATCAATTGATTAGACAATGAACAATTTGTAGCAAACCCGCACTTACAGCAACGAAGCCCCTTTTATTGTTTAGACCTGCCAGGTACAGATGTACATTCCATTTTGCGTCTTTGTAAACAATAGCTTTCACACTTGTCGTTCCATTGACCACAGAAAGTTTGCCGCCCCTTTGCCGACGCCCCTGCGGTAGGGGCCTCAAGACATCCTGCCTCCTAAAGTTGCGCCCCCTACCAAAATTTCTGGATCCGCCCCTTGATGTGAATATAAGCTAATTTTTGTCGTCTGCTGACTGCTATCAACGACGCAAAACTTCAGGAAGATGTCGTGAGATCCCCTTCTTTAAAATAAATAGGCTGGGATTACCGAAAGTCAGGGAGAATACGTATGTACACTCTTATACCTTACTTAAAAAAACCCCATGCGGAATCATCCGAAGATTGCCGAGTGACTACAAGTAGAGCTCTTTTTTGTTAGAGGAAAAAATAGCTTAAACTGAATTGAAAGTAGAATATGTGAGGTAAGACTTGCGCAACTGTGGCAACGCTAAACTGATTGTCGAAGTACTATTAGCTTATAGTGAATTAATGAACTGTAAAGACAAATATACTGTGATAGGACTTGCCAAATTTATCAAGTTAGTTAGTACTGTCCATATTTTTATGATATTACCTTCCTGTTGTGTTTCATTCATTGTTATGATTGAATGGGGCTTTAACACCTCCCCTATAGCGAGAAATTCTCGCTATAACGCGATTATTTCTCTCTAACGAGAGTAAATATATCCCGTACAACCGAGAAAAACGCCCGTGGAGTAATATGTATACGGTGTGACCGTTAGACCGAGCGAAGCATGTACGTAACTCCGTGTCCCGAGTGGTAATCATAAATCCGTTAAGTACGGTAGATTATGATTCATTTATAAATATATATTTTGAATGAAATTTCCTTGCGCTAAACACCCAGTAACATCTCAATATTTAAGGAGTTTATATGGGGACAACAGTTTTACATGATCCGCCTATTCATTGAACGCGGGAAATAAAACGCAAGGCGACGTAAACTGTGCATTGTGACGTCACATTTAGCCTCGACTTTTTTCTCTTTTTCAAAGCAAACAATTATAAACAACAATAATACATTCCGTATGCAATGAAAAAGGCCGTTAAAACCAAGCAAAATTAACCAATAAATTCAAAATGGTAAAAAAGTAACCGTAATTTTATCGTATATTCTTATTCAAAGAAACTCATGAACTCGTTCATCTATTTAGTCGTATTACGGTTTTATATGTATTTATTTGCTAAAACCTGTACCAATGATAATTATATTATTCACTTTGAACAAACTGAGTGTTTAAATTACGAATTGCACGTTAGAGTCTTCTATTATTGGCATTCAAAATAAAACACGAATAACTGTTGAAACAGGTAATGAAAAAATAAATGGCGGCGCCCATATGGATCACGAAAATTTCAGTGAATGTATATAGAGATTATCTCTTTTTCTTTTGCTGATTTTGACTTTTTTCTTTTACATACGTGTTACCTTTAGAGCCTTGCTTCGCGGACGGGCCTTTGGCCCGTCCGAGCTTTGCTCGGTATAAATGTCTAATGCTTCTGCAAATAATTAATCAAAACAAAAACACTCGCGGTCTGACACGTATTGGATTTCAGACTGCTTCCCTCTTACGCAGCAACTTTGATAGGAAATTTCTTGACTATGTTGTCAATTTCATAGAGCATCATGTTGAGTGCGTGTTGCACTTCTTCAGCGTTGCATGGGATTTGCCATTATTTTCAATAAAGACACCAAAACACTTGTTTATGGTTTTGTTTATCAGGTCCAGTCCAAAGACTATTTCTATCTACGTAGCTATTAATAGCTACAGTACCCGCAACTTTATTCTTGACATTCCTATCGTGCTCTATCGTGCGTGTATCCTATCGTATCGTGCGTGTATCCTATCCTATCGTGTATCAGGTTTTCTGTTTTCTATCGTGTTTTGCGTTTATCAGGTATATCGTGTATCGTGTTTTGCGTTTATCAGGTTTTCCGTTTATCGTGAAAATCGTTTATCGTGTATCTTCGGAAACTATCGGGATCGTATATTAAATCTAATGAAAAAGTATGATACTTTCTGAAAGCTTTATTCGTTTTGTTAAAGTAGCTATTTTTAGGAATCGAGGAAAGACAGTGTATTTGATTTTAAGGCAGAAAAAGAGCTATATGTCTGTCCTGAGAGGGTGAAAATTTATCACAATTTCATTCTAAGTAGTCTGGAAAGTAGGCAGTGGTTTGCCGAGCAAACCGAGGACAGTAAAACTGAAAATTCCTTCATATGGAGTTCATAAACATTTCCTTGTCTAAAAACAATTATTTGTAATTAACACTAACAGAGAAATAGGAAGTTCCGATCTGAAAGGAAAAATCAGTAAATTACATTGTTTATTACATATATTTTAATAATGGTTCTTTTTCTTCCGATTTTTTTCACCTGTATTCAACTCATATACCAACTACTGAACTTGTGCGCGTTCTTATCTATCTGATTTTGTGTATCACCCGTGTTTTGACAGTAAACATTCTCAGGGACATTGTATTTCACACATTTAGAAGATTAAATTTTAAAAGAGTGCAAGGGTATTACATCTCCCAAAATTCTGCTCATTTGGGCACGATTCAGCTGTCATCGTTGTTTTTTTTTATTTGTACATGTACACATGTACCAATAGTCATACGTGTAGATACTGGAAATTTATGCTGGTTTTGATGATTATTTGAATTTTTTACATGCTAAACACAAACATTTTAAAGCGTTTCTAAATTGCGAATTTAAATCAAGCTGGGTTTCGTATATGTTTTTTAATAGTTTATTTATTTTTTGTTAACAATTAAATATCAATTCATATAAATATGTTCCAATTACTTATGACTATCAATTATCATTCAAAGTGTAGAAATATCTGACATATGAGCATATGGTGTAGTGCAGTGGATTGTTTTTAAAGCGGTCTTTATGAAAATAATTGTAGTTGTTGAATGAGCGGTAAACTCAGAGCTTGATGCAAAATAACCCCCCTCCTCGCTACACACAAAATATTAATTGGTTTTATTTGATATCCAAGATAATAGACATTAGAATAAGAGAGCTATTGAAGCATGTTATCACTACATTATATTACATTTTGTTAATTCCCTGTATAATTGCTAAACGCTCGGCATCAAGTGTGAATGTCACAGGTCCTCGGAGATGACCTTAAAAACAGACGCCCCGTGTCACAGTAGGTGTGGCACGCTAAAAAACCCTCACTGCTCAATGGCTGTAATTGCCGAGTATAGGCCTAAATTTCATATATTAAACATTAGGTGACAATATACGTTTTAGAATCATTGGCTGAGAAAATTCATATAGATATCAAATAATGAATTCAATACCATATATAGTTTAGTTTTCGGATTTTAGCTGTAATGACGTTAAAAAAACATAAATAGAATTAAAAAAAATAAAAAAAAAAAATAAACGTACAACCGTGGATAAATAAATTATACGTTTTAGGTATATATTGAATATTGAAATCCTTCAATATTATTATCAACATAATGTAATTATTTTGTACGTATCAAACTTTCGTTCTGTCTAAATTTACAACATTTCTATCAGGTTTTCCGTTTATCGTGAAGATCGTTTATCGTGTTTTGCGTTTATCAGGTCTATCGTGAAGATCGTTTATCAGGTTTTGCGTTTATCATGTTTACCGTGTATCCTATCCTATCGTGTGTGTATCCTATCCTATCGTGCGTGTATCGTGTTCTATCGTTTATCATGTCAAGAATAACGTTGCGGGTACTGTACCTAGGTATTTAAACTTACTTAAAGTAGCTACTTTTACCAGTTTTTGAAAATATGAATAAATAATAATTAGGGCACATCTTTTAAACAGGTCAGTCGTTTTATGTATCGTGTTGTGCATGTGCACGGCAAAATTTGGATACTTTACGAGAGTGGAGAATGCAGAGGAAATGCATGAATATTCGCCCCAAAAACCTTTAATGTAAAAATGCATGAAGGTAAACTTTAAAATTAATACAGATTTGTAAGACACTCTACACTTTTTATAACGTGGCTTTGATCCTAAGCTCCTAGAAAATGAAACTAGGTGCTGTTATTGATGCAAATTTGAAAGGTTAGAAAGTAATCATTTTTGTCCAATATTTTTGTGGTATTCATCGTCAGTGTAAGTGAATCAAGAAATCTGGTACACACCATATTGCATGTTCATGTTAACAGGCAATTAATCATAACAATGAAAATAGATAACAATATATATAATTATATATTCTCATTTTCACCACAATTGCCATTCACAGTTGCAAAGATATAATTCTAATGCTAATTCTTTGTAGATTTGAATTTTTGTAGGTGTAGTATAATTTTAATTCAATTCATTATCTATGCACCTTGGACACATGACAACCAATATTGAAAACTATTTTTGATACAGCTATCTTGTCTATATTCAGTCAAGCATAACAATATTGTTTTCTGTTTAAAATTCTATCTGCAATAAAATCAATAAAAACAAATTATGTGCAATACTCCAAAGTGTAAATTAAAAAATAACAACCTGGAAGTGTCCAGGAAATGATAAAATGTATGGATACAATGTGGCAGGAAATGACCTGGAAATGTTAAAAGTGATGAATATCTTACTTTGAGTTCCATGTTATATATATATATATTTATATATATACCCGAGATAAATACACCTAGACAACAGCATGCCATACAAAAGCACAATACGGGGCAACAATATATGCATAATGAGTAAGTCGACTGGGGGAGGACGGAAGTTGATGCATACACTCGTAAAAATACATAAAAATTAATAACTCCTTCTAATTTTTACATATGAAGTAATAATTAAATGTACTACAAATAAATTATATCAATATAACCAAGGTGCAATAAAAGGTTTAACTCACTCACCCTCAGTAGGAGAAAAGGTTGCAAAATATTAGCCATGATCCAGTCTGTATCTGTCTGTGGAAAATTGTGGACTACTAGCTTCTATCGAGTCTGTCATGCAGCAATTTATATAGAATGACTCAGGGTTTTATCTAGCATTTAGTTGTTACTACCCATTTTATATTTAAGGGGAATTTTTGAGAATGTAGTCATGAGCTTCCAGGGGATGGGGGACATCCATGGAATATAATATCCACAGATTATAACAGCCATATGAAATAATTGATTACTCATTTTACATAATACAGACTTATCTATATTGTAAGTCTGACAATTGTAGAAAATGACTTAGAATATCAAAAAAAAAAAAAAGGATTTTTGTTGAAAGTTCTTATACAATTTTGTGAAGTTTCTACAAATGAAGGGGATTTTTTTATCTGTGGAAGGGGAAATATCCATTTGTTGCCAAGTGGGAAAGGTACCTTTTACCGGTAGTAAAAACAACCTAGATAAATCCCTGAATGTAAACAAAGGAAATGGACCTACATGTAAGGACTAACTAAATTAATTCAAAATTCTGCATCCAATGAAGATACAAATATAGAATGGATATGTGTTAATTAGTGAAGGTCAAATCTTCATACGAGGTCATCTTTGATGGAGTAGAAGCCAAGCTGTGTCACTTTATGAAGTCAGATGTGAATCTGATCAACCATGCAAAAAATTGTTAATTTGTGACCGAGAATAAATGCTTATATTTCTGTGTTTGTAGCACTATAATAAACAGAAAATGCATCAAAACTATTCAGATGAAGAACAGGATTCGGATGAGCAGTTGTTGGGCCAGGATGTTGGAGTGAAACGCCATAACCAGGATGTATATGTATGTATATATGTAGAGATGAGTCTGTGTCTTGTTCCCAGCAGGCAGAATACTAGAATTATCTTGCAGTGTCTTGACAGTCCCCTCACCATTGCTTGGTCTGTAGGACATCTGTCTTTCATTATTTACTCTAGTATGAAAAATAATTTGTATTGTATGAGAGCTATTTAGAATGCGAGATATATTTTATCTTGTGCTTGAAATTTGACAGAGATATTGAAAACTATTTTGACAGCCAATAAACACTTAATATTCCAGCCTGAAAAAATAAATCAGCCCATACAATAAAAGGGATAGCCTTTTTAAATACCTTCTATTCCAATAGCTATGGTCACTGACAAAGTGGGGCACATTTTTACAAATAAATGGCCATAGACTTCTGTTGGTCATTTCAAGTTATATGAGGGATGTGGAATAGGTGTCCCAATTTTTTGTAGATCAGTTTTTTTTTTCAAAGGACTATTGGTTTTTAAACAAATTGAATTCTGACTTTGACGCCTCCTCCCCAAATACCCCCAGTATGGTGTTCATGAAATCCAAGAAAATAATCAGATACAGAGGGTTGCTTACATGAAAGGCGAAGATAACGAACTGATAAATCTCATAACTCCTATAAGCAATACAAAATAGAGAGTTGGGCAAACACGGACCCCTGGACACACCAGAGGTGGGATCGGGTGCCTAGAAGGAGTAAGCATCCCCTGTCGACCTATCATACCCGCCGTGAGCCCTATATCTTGATCAGGTAAACAGAGTTATCCGTGGTCAAAATCAGTGCACCAAGAATGTTATGATAAGTGAAAGGAAAATATTTGCAAGCTTTAGTGTCCCATTTCCTAAAATTTTATGAAAGTGTGATTAAAATTAATTACCTACATCATAAACTGTAATAAATTTTATAGCAAACCAGTGAGGAGGTCAAGGACAAGAAAACGACCTTAGAGGAGGTCAAACAGAGTGGACGGGCAGAGAGAAGGAGACTGAGGGAGGAGAGGAGACGGCAGCAGGACGACAGCGATTCAGAATCAGAGTACCTGGTGGGGAAACTGGCCGAAATTGTAAGTATCATTTACATAGAGAACATGGATAGAAAAATCTATCATGAAGTGATAATCATTGATCAATGTTTTTATGTCAGCCTTTTTAGCTGAAAGCTCAGTTTGTTCATTCACAAAACCATTTTCAATCAAATTTGCCATAAAGCATTCCTGGGGAAAGGGGATTCAGCTGTGTTAAAATCAAGGGGTCAATCGTCTTTCAAAAGGGAGATGACTAAGAAGTAGTGGAAATACATTGGCATAGCGTAAACATCATTGTTAAGAGTAATTACATATAATAAATTTAACATCATAGCTTGAATATTAGAAACAAGAGGAATGGTCATGTGTAATCTCGATATATTTGCATGCTCATGTACAACAGGCTATGGAATGTTTCCCCAGATTGAGAACAGGATTTCAGCAGGGTTGGAAATTATAGCTTGCCCGAATACTCAATACGGTCTACTTTTCAGGAAGATGGGGATGAAAGTTCACGATAGCCCGGCAGTTGGGCAAATTTTGCGTAACCATTTTCTTCTCCAGAACCGCGGGGACAATTTTAATCAAACTTTGCTTAAATCATCATTAGGTGAAAGTTTTTCTAATGAAGGACCATGCTTTCTTTGAAGGGGAGATAATTAAGTTAAGGGAAAGATAGGGTGGGGTCATTTAAAATTTTTCTCAAGAACCAGTGGGCCCGAAAAGTTGAAATTTACATGAAAATTTCATAACATATTGCAGATTCTAGTTTATGGCCCTTGGGGTACAATGGGGTCAAAATAGGGGATCAAAGTTTTATATGGGGATATACAGCAAACATATTCTTCTCAAAAGCAACAGGGCAATGATTAGTCATATTGATATGCAAGCATCCCCAGGTAGTGGAGACTCAAGTTTGTTAAAATTGTGGCCCCAGGGAATAGGGTGGGGCCACAATAGGGGATCAAAGTTTTACATGGAAATATATAGAAAAACATCTTTAAAAATCTTCTTTAAAAAAAGCAGGGCCATGATTATTAGTCATAATAAATAGGAAAGCATCCTCAGGTAGTGCAGACTAAAGTTTGTACAAATCATGACCCCTGGGGGTAGGTTGGGGTCATAATAGCGAATCAGAATTTTACATAAGAATACATAGGGAAACATCTTTAAGAATCTTAAGAACAACAGGGCCATGATCAGTCATATTAATATGCAAGCATCTTCAGGTATTTTTCCCAATTCAGTGGCCCAGGGGCGGGGGTAGGGTGGGGCCAAAATAGGATATCAAAGTTTTATATAGGAATATACAGGAGATTAATGAAAAGAAATTCTTTTTAGAAGCAACAGAGCCACACAAAATAAAATCAAAATGCAGATGTCAAAGGCAAAAACATCATAGATTTAATTATTAAGAAATGTCTTTCAGTTTTGAAAGTATATGAATGATGAGCATTATTATTCCATTAAATATATGTCAGGGCGAAGAGGCTCAAAGTAAATCATCTCGTATACTTTTACAAACTGAAAGACATTTCTTATGATAACCCCAGGTTGTACTCTTTAGGTCAAGTGTATTCATATGCGGCGATTAATCAATTTCAAAAGTTGAAAGTTTGTAAGAAATTCGTTAGTAACAATGTTAAATGGGAAAATGTACTGGAATGTAAATTTTTTAATTTGTACCAAAAAGTGCTGAGAACATTACATGATATAAGATGTCAAGTAAATCAATTAGATTTCAATTGTTTCTTTTTGGAATTCTACAAATTTGTGTTTTGTTTCTCCCTTGTGATATATAGGCCCTTACAGTCAAAGAACCAGATCGTGTTGAGGGGTAAGTATAGAATTTTTGAAGCTTGATTGTATATTGTTCAACGTTTCTCCCAAGAATTTTTCACCCATATGGAGATGTCATTATTGCCGGTAAAGGGCTGCAAAATTTAGGCCTATATATGTTCGGCACTTAGGCCTTGGAGCAGGGAGGGGTATTTATCGTGCCACGGACCAATAATATCAGTGTTAAAATTTCATTTTTGTATAAATCTAATATCATTGTTGTTAGTTTTTTTTAAAATTTACATATTGACTATTAAGGTGTATATCATACCTATATGCTTGATGTTTTTAATCTATGTGAAATCAGTATTCGTTTTGTGATTATCAAGGACGGGATTGATATATGACGAGCGGATGTTGAAGCATGAGAATCTGTGGGACAAGCACTTCCCAGAAACCCCCCAGCGTATTAGTGGACCTTTCCAGCGTTGTTGTGAACTGGGTCTCACGGAGCGTTGTATACGCTTAGAGGTTTGTATGATTCCATTGTTCTTTGTACATACAGTCCCGTGGGGATCCAGGTTAGAATAGGTCCTCAGTGCCCCCTTGCTTGTCATAAGAGGCGACTAAATGGGGTGGTCCTTTGGACGAGACCGCAAAAACGAGGTCCTGTGTCACAGCAGGTGTGGCACGATAAAGATCCCTCCCTGCTCAATGGCCATAAGCGCCGAGCATAGGCCTAAATTTTGCAGCCCTTCACCGGCAGTGGTGACGTCTCCATATAAGTGAAATATTCAATATTCAATCAATCAATCAATTGTACATACAAAATACAAGCATGAGAAACCAAGAATGTTATTTATTCTCTACTTGTACCGTCATTTCAAAAATTTGTCTGTGTTTTCTGGTAGTATGGGATTTGGCATGACATGAAGTGACTTTGGTACAGTCATGTACTGGATAAATCTGTCATGAAATTTTTAATCCCACGTGAACAAATGATGCATAGACTTTTGCTGTGTTAGAATTTAACTGCCATTATGGCACAGACATTGGATTGTGTCAAATCAGTGTGGTATAGACCCATTATATTAGGACAGTCCTCTTGGAATTATTAACAAAAAATCTTAATTGAATCAGAGAAGATCATGCTACTTCTTAGGCAATACTCCTGCAGGTTTCATTTGTTCATACAAGGTAGAGACTGCATACTAGGGGAATTGAAAGTTCAAGGTCAAAGCTTTATAACAGATAAGGTCATTTCCAAGGACAAATGTAAAATGCCTCAATTTGACTTGATTATTGTTGGCCCAAAGCATAATGTTTCACAAACAGATCATGTCACTTCCAAAGCCAACACTCCTGCAGAATCTTAAATCCTGATGTGCAATATTCTGTTTGTGGAGGTCAGAAAGTAGCCAATACGACAATGACATCATGGACATGAAGTAGAATGGTCCCCCGTTAAGATTTCCCACACAGTGGGTTATTTGCCCTTCATTTCTACATTGCCCATTAGTGACCTATTTTTGATGCATAGCCTACTAAGTAGATTTGATTTAAACAATAAAATGTCTTTGTTGTTTTTTTCGGGTGATGAAGGTAACTAGCTTTGCAGAAAAAATTTCATAACCCACTCATAACCCACATGAGCGGGTTATGTAAATTTTTTCTGCAATGATTGCTACCTTCATCACCCAATGAAACAACAAAGACATTTTATTGTTTATATTTATATTTTTATGCATTGTTTTAAAATATAAACTAGATTTAAGAGCTAAAATATCATATGGTTGACCCATTCGTTACATTAAACGGAACAGCCAATGGACCCTTTGTCCTTGATGATGCTCCATATTTGGTAAATTAAATGATTACGCAGACAGGTGGTACTAAAAAACCAGATCGAACTAGTTTGCAACAGACATACATTCATTGTTGTAGATGAAAGCAATGTCAATTTCAATAGAAATATAAGAGAAAAGATTCAGTGAATGTAAATATTTAAGGAAGAAGAATGATGGACTAGTAAATATTACACTAAAAACAAATCCGAGAGTTACCCTGAATTTGATTTTTTTCAGGCCCAGCACTCCACAGAAGACATGATATTGCTACAACATTCTCAAGAACTGATAGAGAAACTGAAACAGACCACAGAAATGACCACAGAGGAACTTAAAGCAGAGGCTGTTAAATACGACTCCATTTACTTCAATAATGTAGGTCAAATGTTAAAGAACATGCGTTTTGTTTGTTAAAGAAATTTTAAGATGAATTGGATGCACGGGGCAGACTATTGTAAAGTAATTCGTTATTTGTTGTTTACGTGGTATGGCCATAACCACAAATACGGTGCGCACGTCTATCAAGATTTGATTGTTTGATCTTGTAAAGTTTTCTTGAACAATTGAAGGAATGTCTCTTGGCGTGACAAAGTGACATAAAAACTGTGAATAATTTTTTATGAATACTAGTATCTAGTTATCATGATACTGTATGTAGGACGGTCTATTTTTTAGTAATTTTTTTTTTTAAGTTTAAGAATTATTTTAGGTTATGATTTGGATTTAATATATATTCAAACCAAAAATATCACAGTTTTTAGTTCTCACTGTCAAGACCAAGATGTATATTTCTGATCCACATTAAGCTGTTGTATTTATCAGTAAAGGAAACTTGGTGATTTTCTTGCTTATGACATACTGCTGAATTTTGTAGTCCACTTTTGAGTGTTCGCTGTTGTCTTTGGGAACTTGATGATTTTCTTGCTTATATGACATACTGCTGAATTTTGTAGTCCACTTTTGAATGTTCGCTGTTGTCTTTGGGAAGTACGGTGGAGTTGATGGAACAGATTCTGAAGAAAAAGGTCAGTGTGTTTGTGCTAAGGGTTGATACATGTACAAACTCTCATACATTAAATCTATACGGCTATCTGATGTAATAATAAATAATAAATTCTTTTATTTAGACAGGATAGCACAATTAGTACAAATGACTAGTTTACATTGTGGTCCTGTATAAAACATATTCACAGACAGATAAATGAGAGAATGGAAAAATAGATAACATAATATAAAATATATACATAAAATATACACACGATATCACTGGGAAAAAAATAAACATATACATCATATCTATATATCACTTATTTGAGTAATAATGCTGCAAATATGCTGATTTAAAAGATGTAATAGAACCACAGCTTCTGACAGACTCAATTAAATGATTCCATAAAATTGCGGAGGATACCTTAAAAGATGTGTCAAGATGCTGAAATTCAGAAATTATTATCAGGATCATGAAAGTAATGTATAATATACTAAGTTTTGATTGAATATAAGGAAATATGCCCTTCAGCTATCCTTGCGCAGTGAAGTGGACCAAGCTTGCGAGGTCCATTGTGCAAAGATTGAGGGTGGGCACACATCCCAACATTCATTCAATAACCATTTTATTACAAATTTTTTAAAATTCTAATGAGTTGTTTACATTTTTATACACCGGGACATATTATGGTATGGCGTCGTCCGTCTGTCTGTCCGGACCTTGTGGGCAGATACAGACCGAACCGTAAGCTCCAGGATTTTACAACTTGGTACATTTGATTACCATGATGAGAGGAAGATGGCTAATGTTTTTCAAGGTCAGAGGTCAAAGGTCAAGGTTGTATTATCACTTAGTAGGAAATTATTGTAGGCAGGATACACATTGAACGATAAGATCCAGGATATTACAACTTGGTACAGTTTATCACCATGATGAGATGGAGGTGCCTATTATTTTTCAAGGTCAAAGGTCAAAGTCGTATTATCACTTAGTAGGAAAACCTTGTAGGAAGGATACAGACCAAATTGTTGGGGCTAGGACTGTCAAACTTGGTACACATACACTTTATGACAAGTGGAGGATGCCTACTGTTTCTCAAGGTTAAGGTCTTAGTAGCAGGATACAGACCGAACCATTGGGGTGAGGACCATCAAACTTGGTACACATATACCTTATGCCAAGTGGAAATATTACATAGAGAGTACATGATTTGTCTTGTTTTTACGATGCAAAGAAAGTATGGCACACCCTGATGATTGCTGATACTACCTAAAACCAAGTTCTACAATTCATGATGTAAGAAAAACACCCTATATTCGATTTTTATGGGCGTTTCATGTACATTTGGTGGTACTCTTGTTAGTTGCAGGCAAAGTGTTTAAACGTATATGTCGCAATAGATTCACGATTTCCCCCTAAATTTTGATTTTCACTTTAAATGATCAAAATATAATATGTTTAGAAGGTTTCACAAAAAAAATTAAGGTTATTCATCATGACAGAAGCTCATTATAAAGAGTTTATTATTTGTTTTGAAAACAAAGATTGAGGTGTGTTATTGTTTACGAAGTTTTCAAATAAATGGATATTGATCCATGTTTATTATATATATCACATCTCAAGTATACTTTAGGTAAAATGTGTCATTTAAAAGTTAAAATTTGCGATTGTAAAAAATGAAAAATATTTTAATATACAAAATTAACGTTTCACTGGTATGTTTGTTTACATAAAAAGACTCGAGTCTTTGTTTACATAACACAGAATCAAAACTAAAATATTACTCTTATCCTTGCATTCAGACGGTCCAAATTTTGGTTATCATCATTAAATATATTTTTTAATTTTTAACATCAAAAATGAAAAATATTTCTTTCGAAAAACGTGAACCAGTCCCTTTAAGGTAGTCCCCGGGGTTATTATAGTGTAATGACAATACAGGTGCTATCTATGGAATCTAAAGATTTCAAAATATGTAATCATGTTTTGTAAAGCAAGACAGAAAGCAGTTGGATCTTTCATCTCATTGCTGCTGGTACAGTAAGGCTTAAGAAGAAATAAGATTTGCAGTTCATAGAAAATGCAAACTGTCCCATCTGACTTTATATCATATAAAACGAGTAGAAATTTCATTTATTTCATAATTATATATGAACATTTCTTAAGAACTGCAATATTTGGTAAATTGATATGAACACATTCTTACAGAGTCTGAATTTAGATTCCAAGTTTGTTTGGACCGTGACACCTGACCTAAGGCTGAGCCACAGGATGGGGTTAAAGTTTTATGTAGAAAAACCATGAAAATCATCAGAACCTGTAACAATTTTTCATATCCCCATGTATTATAGATGCAAATTTGTTGACGTAACGCGACCCCAGGTGCAGTTACACTGTGAGCAATGTGGCCCATGGGCCTCTTGTTGTTACTAGGAGCTGTTTGAATTTAGAGTTAGTGATACACACATTTTGAAAATTGATCAGCACATTTATGTACATGGACCTAAGAAAGAAATGTTTTCTACTTACAGGTGCGAAATGGCCTGGCATTGATAAGGTACGCTAGTATTTTTGACCAAGTTTCTCTTTGTTGTTTGTACATAATGGGGTATCACAGAGCTTGTATCTGACATCATGAGTTATCACACACCCACAGTTTGAATACATATGTATGGCCTTTGTCTGGATGGAAGCCTATGACGGAATTTTGTGTATAAAATTGCAATGTGGTGTGGATATTCCGTAGAATGAATTGTGTATCTTTGTTTGGTGCTTTTTTCAGACCCCCTGGACACCATGCAATGATGGGGGAGTTCTGTGGATTTTGTTACTTCAATAATGTCGCCATTGCAGCTAAACATGCCCTGGAAAATCTCAAACTCAAAAAGTAAGATTTGTGTCGTAAATGGTCTCAGTTATTTCATTCAAATTTCAGGTGACATTGTTAGTTCATCCAAATCTGTAAGATTTTTAAAGATTGATCTTGAGCGTTTATTAAGTACATTTGTATAAGTTTAAATCTGGAATTGTCATCTGTAGATCTTTATGTGAATATAAAATCTGAAAACGGTCAGCAAAAGAATCTGTAGTGGTAAGAGGTTGGCATACAGCTGTACTTAACTTTAATTTTCACTCATTTTTTTTTTAAGGATTTTGATCGTAGATTGGGATGTACACCATGGACAAGCCACTCAACAAATGTTCTACAACGATCCACGGTAAGTCAGCTCTCTTTCCGAAATTTTCAACGATCCACGGTAAAGTCAGCTGTCTGATATCTAGCATATTATTCTGATCTAGAGCCATGGCAGTATTCTGTACGTCCAATGGAAGTAAATTACAAAAAATGATCTTATTAAATCGGGAAATATTGACTTGTGGTTTAATGACTACCACTAGGTGATGTGGTGGACACAGAGCAGATCATGCAGGAAGTCTGCAGACTGATGCCAATCAAACTTCTCACTATGATATAGTTATGATATAGTTATGATATAGCTATGATATAGCTATGATATAGCTATGATATAGCTATGATATAGCTATGATATAGCTATGATATAGTTATGATATAGTTATGATATAGCTATGATATAGCTATGATATAGCTATGATATAGCTATGATATAGTTATGATATAGTTATGATATAGTTCTGATATAGTTCTGATATAGTTATGATATAGTTATGATATAGCTATGATATAGCTATGATATAGCTATGATATAGTTATGATATAGCTATGATATAGTTATGATATAGCTATGATATAGCTATGATATAGTTATGATATAGTTATGATATAGTTATGATATAGTTATGATATAGCTATGATATAGTTATGATATCATGAATTTTTTCGCAGAGTGTTATACTTTTCCATACATCGATATGAATTTGGAAAGTTCTGGCCGAATCTTCGAGAGAGTGACTATGACTACATTGGAGAGGGGAAGGGGCTGGGTTATAACATCAACGTCCCCCTGAACCAGGTAACGGACAAACCGTGTAACAAGTCTGTGGAATTCAATGTATTTCTTAATTGAAAAAAAATTTCATTCCATAGAAAAAAAAAAAGTTAATGAGACACATATATTAATAGAATGATGGCCTACATCTAGTAAATGAAGTTCTGTCAAATAATTAGATTTCATGGGGACCTAATTTTTGTGGATTTGCGTGGTTAACCCTATTCCGTGAATTTCAAACCACAACAAAATACACAATTTATTTCAATGTACGGAAACCATATCCTCGAAATCATATCCCAAACGAAAATTCAAAGTGTAAAATATTGACAATCCATGAAAATTGGCCTCCACGTATTAAATGATTTCACAGTATCGAGATTGTAAAGAGTTTATAATGCAGGTGATTGTTGGGCTTACTCATCGATGAGTTCTATATATCATTGTAGATAGGGATGGCTGATCATGACTACTTGGCTATTTTTCATCAGATTCTGATGCCGATAGCATCTGAGGTAAGGTTTAATTGATCTATAGATAAATTGAAAACTTGTGAAATGTTAAACTCCATACTTTCATTTAGAATCATCATAGTTTATTGATACTTGTATAATGGCAAGATAAATGAATTGATATTATGAAGGAAAATGGGTGAATTTTTCCGTTGATTCAATATTCAGTAAATTTCAGTATTTATATCAGTGACTAGTATGAATGTGTGATAATTTACCTTAATGATTATACAAATTTGTTAATTGTGTGATAATCTTAATGATGATACAGAGTTAATTATGTGATAATCTTAATGATGATACAGAGTTAATTATGTGATAATCTTAATGATGATACAGAGGATAATCTTAATTATGATACAAATCTGTTAATTGAATTATCTTTGTTATTCTCCCTGTTTCAGTTTGATCCTGAACTTGTTTTGATTTCTGCTGGATATGATTGTGCATTAGGTTGTCCTGAGGTAAAACAGATGACTGCTGGGATGGAGTCTTGTGGAGTTCTCATGCTCAAAAATCATCTTAAAAAAGAAAATTCCTGGCAATGTTTAAGATATCTATACCTGATACTCATTGGAAGATTTAGAATTTTTTATGGTCAGGTTGAGGACTTTTGAATTAGAAGGCAGGAAATATTTCTGGACAAAATTTTGATAAAAAAGGTTTCTTTTACATTGCTGAGGGATTTTCTAAGCTTTGGTCTGTATGAGGGGTGAGGAAAAAGGTACAAGAAAGTTCACTTAAAATCAATAGCTATTGAAGTTCAGGTATATGAGAGATCTGATAGTAAAAAAAATTCTGAAAATGAAAATACTGGCTCTAAGTTCTAGATCAGTACTTCCCTCGCCCTTCATGACTGGCTCTAAGTTCTAGATCAGTACTTCCCTCGCCCCTCATATGTCCATGAATGCGGCGTATGATGTGGAGGAACACATGTAGAAATTCACATCTTTGTCTGTGGTGAACTCTATACTATTTACGAATTTGATATATAATTTTGTTTTCTACGACAGTTTAACCCAGATTTTGTTGTTGTGTCTGCTGGTTATGACTCAGCCATTGGAGATCCCAAGGTTAACTCAAATTTTGTGATTATTAACTTCTATGTGTAAGATTAAGAATTGGAAAGATAACAAACAAATTGTCGAAAATTCATTTTGTAAAGCATCAAAATATGTGTAAAAGTTTTGGGGTATAACATGCAGTTACTGAATGATAACAGAAGTATGCACTTTTTGATTTCATTTCACGTGTGATTTGATTGGCTAAACAACGTACTTTATTTTCCAATGGCAGAACTTTATAAGTAAGGCAGCATGATGTATTTAATGATTGATTTATTTTACTCATAATTCATTCTAAAAACATAATCAAAAGCATATTCATTAATTGATTGCATATTATGAGATTATTAGGAATGAATTTGATAACAGAATGTGATGTTGGGTTAAACATAACTTGATTCTGTCTGTTAGAGTTTCCATGTCTGGGTCATATCTTTCAAACTAGGGCCATCAAAACTGGTCAGTTGATGCTTTCATGGGGGTTGGGGGGGGGGGGTTGCAAAAACAAAAATAATTCACTGTTATGGCTACACATACTCAACTAACTTGTCAGTTGATGCATCTAGAGGGGGGGGGGGGGATGTTAAGATCCAAGATGTAGGTCACTGTGGCCTCATTTTGACAACATCACAGCTTGTGACTTCTAGCGTGCAAACGTATATATGTGCATCCCTGGCAGTGCACTTTATTCTGCATCAATTTATGGTTTAACCCAACAATCTGCTTTGCTATTGAAATCATTGTGTTTATAATCATTTGGTGTCTTTCTTTGTTGACAAGATGAAATGGATGAATTCATCAGTATGAATTATATTAGCTTTCTAATTCTCATTCAGTAAAATGCTTATTTCATAAGCTTTTTAACATTATTTACTAATTATGCTTGTAGAATTGTAAATCTAATTTTGTGATATAACTTTTCAATTGCAAAGTTTTTTCCTAAACGTTTAACATACATGTTATAATGGTATGATTTTAAATTAGATTGAAAATTTTTTTTTATGTTAAAGTAAATTATTTCTTTTTGGTTCAGATATATTGAGGGGACGATATAACCAATGGAAGTCTTGTATTGATACTTTTGACATTTTTCTAGGGACAGATGGGAGTGACCCCGGCAGCTTTTGCCCATTTGACCCACAAAGTCATGTCCTTGGCACAAGGGCGTGTGGCAGTTATCCTAGAGGTATATGTAATTGCAGTGCAAATATTACACAGTTAAAATCCAAATCACAATTCAATTCGTACAACACAATCAAAGTTCTACAGCACAATTAAATTTCTACAGCAAACAATCAAAACCGAACTATGTGATTAAATTCCAATTAGTGCAATCATATATGTACGACTTGATTAAAGTCCAGTGAGTGCTTGATAAGATACTGTTAAGGGCTTTAATTTCGCAGGGCTAAAATTTCACGATTTTTATCATTCGATATTTCGCAATGGTTTCAATTTTGTGAATAAACCCCTTCGAATACTTCATGTTTACTCCCTAATCAATCTTACTAGGATTACCTCCTGTATTTTGTATAAAATATAATTACCCCATAATACTTTCAAAAGCACTTTGCGATGCTTTTATTTTCGCGATTCTTAGTATAATTGCAAATGTAGCGAAAATAAAACCAAAGCGAATATTTTCCCCTTTACAGTATTTGACAAGTTTGTAAACTTTTTATCAGTGATAAATGTTTTGAGGTACTAGCTATTTCTGGAGTAAGTTTAGAATAGATACAACAAGGCAAGAATTTCATATTGATGTTTATAATTTAGGGTGGTTACTGTTTGAAATCTCTGTCTGAGTCAGCAGCATTGACCTTGAGAACATTGCTTGGTGACCCCTGTCCCAGACTTCCTCCGTCGCAGGAACCATGTGATAGGTACGTAATTAATTTCTCTCTACGTCACAGGTACCATGTGATAGGTACGTAATTAATTTCTCTCTCTGTCACAGGTACCATGTGAAAGGTTCGTAATGTCGTCCTCTGATAAACTCAAGTTAACATTTCATTGCTAGAAAAACTGCGCACATAGTCATTCAAGCATTATGAAAACAACAGTAACTATTAGACACAGTATATGTAATTCAAGGAAGTGTCTTATGTCTCAATTTTGCCGTCGACAGACTTTTTAGGGATAAGTATGTTTAAAAAGTTCCCAGTTAATTTCTCTTTCTTTTGTGTTGTCTAGTATTACAGAGTCTATTCTGAATGTCATCAAAGTTCTTCGACCTTACTGGAAGTGTCTGCAGTATCAGGGTTTCACCTCTGACCCTTGCCCTTATGAAGAGGTCAATCACCTACCACCTAAGTAAGATATACATGTATACAGTCATGTGATTCTGAATATAGCACTGTTTTGTAAATAATCATAATGTGTACCTTTACTTTGGGAGAGGGCTAAAAAATGCTATGCCTGCTGCCCAATCCCTTTCACTATTTGTGAATAAATAATAAATCCATTCCTTCAATTGTAGAGTATTCTGTATGTGTTCTTATTTTAGCAGAGTTCATATTTTAGCTCCTTTGGTGGAGAAGCAAGAGTGCATCTCTGTATCTCTAGAGCAATCTCTGTATACCCATTATCAAACCTGGCTCTGGGGCCATAAAACTTAGCTAGCTCACTTTTGAGACCAAAATCTGAGATCGTCTCAGATTTCGGTCTCAGCCTCATATTTGGTGTGTCATAACAATTTCTCATCTCAGTCTCAGTCTCTGATTTCTAGTTTAGTCTCACTTTTGAGCTCAGAAAGTTAGATCGCTAGAAAGGTGTCTAACTCCGTAATTTTTTTCTCAATTCCAATATGGCTTCCGCAATTCTCCAATTGAATTGGTACAACACCATCCATAGCAAAAGGAAAGCACTCGGTTCCAGATATTTCAGGACAAGTGCAATCCTCTAGAGGACTAGGAAGAGGACAACGTTTTATTTTATGAATTGTTGACTTGGTGTCCAATGAGGCAGAGACAGAAGGAGCAGAATTGTTCCCTCCTCCCAAAAGTATTTCTTGAAATGACCCAATGCAAGGGCTTGTCACGACGGAAAAATTAGTATCTTGTTACCAATGAAATAAACAATGCACATTAAAACTCTTAACACAACACCCCCACCCCCCCACCCCCACCCCCACACCCCAGTATATTTTTTCGCGTCAGAATAATCCACATCGTAAAGTATGTACAGTGCACAGTATTTCGAAATATAATTGCATTATAATATAAATTACATTGATAGCTTGATCATCTGATAGAAATAAATAAATAAACAGTGAGAATGAGGTGCTTAAGTGCGTCACAATGAACATGACGCACTACTAGATTAGTATGACGTCAGCATTACTGTATCTCTCTAATAATTCCGATATTTTATGTTAGGCGGATCTTTGTGTTTTTCAATGAGAAACAAGTGTTCTATGAAATCAATGCATCCAATCTTATTAACTCTTGAATTTCTACAATGTATCTTCAATATCGCTATATTTTTTCCCCATTAGAACACAGCGCGATATGGGGGGGTGGGGGTGGGGGGGGAATAATCGTATCATAACACATATGAAAATCAATAATATCAATCTGACTTTGGTTTTGGGACATATATTTTCTATAAAATAATTTCTTATTGTGGTATTTATTTCCTTACAATATTTTTTTTCATGAATTGATTGTTTTCCTGTTTTGGAAAACTTTGAAGATAAAACAATATTATGTCATCAATTTTATGACAAACAAAGTAATGTGTAACTTTTGTTGCGTTTACGACTAGGTTAAAAAACGTAAAATCTGACGTAACAATAAAAAAGTTAAAAAAGAAAAAACAACAAAGTATTTTGTTTGTAGGCCTACTGGATTTTTTTAATATTCCATGCATTATGCAATATTTAGTGGGCTTGGCATTGCAAAAAATAAAATGTAAACAAAACATCCCATAATTCAACTCATTTCCTGCTCAGTTTCCATGGTTTTGGTCTCAGTATCTGTCTCAAGTTAGAAAATGCTAAATGAGCTAAAACTAGCTTTATGGCACACCAAAAGTGAGACGGTCTAAGTTGAGTTTAGAAAGTGAGATTTTTTTTATAATCTCAAAAGTGAGCTAGCTAAGTTTTATGGCCCCGGAGCCTGGAACAAGCGCTAAATGATGATTACGTCAAATAGTGCATCAGATCCAATTGCACCTAATTTTAAATAAGTACCCATGTAATAAACTTCTCTCTTTGAATATTTTGATAGGAAATGGTAATTTTGTCTGTACTAAAAATATTAGGGGTCTATACCAAACCATCCTCTAATAAAAACATAGTACTATTACAGTCAAAGTGACCAATTCCTGTGTAATGTCTAATAGCATTTGGCTTCTGATGATGGTCTCATGTAAATAACCCAGAAATGTCTAAATTTAAAGTGAGGCTTTGGACAGCCTTAAAACAGAGAGACACAGATATTTCATTGGAATTTTTATTGCAGGCCTGATGTTAAATTCATCACGGAGGAAAACAAACCAAAGGCCTACCCGGAATGTCTGGAACCGTACGCAGGAGATGAGTATTACGAAGAGGAGAAGAGGCTGCTCCCGGTCATAGATAGACTCCGAGCATCCACAGACCTCAGTAAAGCCAAAAACAGGTACAGTCTAACCTCATACATAGACTCAGTACAGCCAAAAACAGGTATGGTCAAAACTCATAGATAGACTCAGTAAAACCAAAAACAGGTACAGTCAAAACTCATAGACTCAGTAAAACCAAAAACAGATACAGTCAAAACTCATAGACTCAGTAAAACCAAAAACAGGTACAGTCAAAACTCATAGATAGATTCAGTAAAACCAAAAACAGGTACAGTCAAAACTCATAGACTCAGTAAAACCAAAAACAGGTACAGTCAAAACTCATAGATTCAGTACAGCCAAAAACAGGTACAGTCTAACCTCTTAGATAGACTCGGTAAAACCAAAAACAGGTACATTCAAAACTCATAGACTCAGTAAAGCCAAAAACAGGTACAGTCAAAACTCATAGACTCAGTAAAGCCAAAAACAGGTACAGTCAAAATTCATAGACTCAGTAAAGCCAAAAACAGGTACAGTACCCGCAACGTTATTCTTTACATTCCTATCGTTCTCTATCGTGCGTGTATCCTATCCTGTCGTGTATCAGGTTTTCCGTTTTCTATCGTGTTTTGCGTTTATCAGGTCTATCGTGTATCGTGTTTTGCGTTTATCAGGTTTTCCGTTTATCGTGAAAATCGTTTATCGTGTAGCTTTGGAAACTATCGGGATCGTATATTAAATCTAATGAAAAAGTGTGATACTTTCTGAAAGCTTTATTTGTTTTGTTAAAGAAGCTATTTTTAGGAATCGAGGAAAGACAGTATGTTTGAAGGAGAACATAAAGCTGTCGATTTTAAGGCAGAAAAAGAGCTATATGTCTGTCCAGAGAGGGTGAAAATTTATCACAATTTCATTCTAAGTAGTCTGGAAAGTAGGCAGTGGTTTGCCGAGCAAACCGAGGACAGTGAAACTGAAAATTCCTTCATCTGGAGTTCATAAACATTTCCTTGCCTAAAAACAATTATTTGTAATTAACACTAACAGAGATCTGAAAGGAAAAATCAGTAAATTACATTGTTTATTACATATATTTTAATAATGGTTCTTTTTCTTCCGATTTTTTTCACCTGTATTCAACTCATATACCAACTACTGAACTTGTGCGCGTTCTTATCTATCTGATTTTGTGTATCACCCGTGTTTTGACAGTAAACATTCTCAGGGACATTGTATTTCACACATTTAGAAGATTAAATTTTAAAAGAATGCAAGGGTATTACATCTCCCAAAATTCTGCTCATTTGGGCACGATTCAGCTGTCATCGTTGTTTTTTTTATTTGTACATGTACACATATACCAATAGTCGTACGTGTAGATACTGGAAATTTATGCTGGTTTTGATGATTATTTGAATTTTTTACATGCTAAACACAAACATTTTAAAGCGTTTCTAAATTGCGAATTTAAATCAAGCTGGGTTTCGTATATGTTTTTTAATAGTTTATTTATTTTTTGTTAACAATTAAATATCAATTCATATAAATATGTTCCAATTACTTATGACTATCAATTATCACTCAAAGTGTAGAAATATCTTACATATGAGCATATGGTGTAGTGCAGTGGATTGTTTTTAAAGCGGTCATTATGAAAATAATTGTAGTTGTTGAATGAGCGGTGAACTCAGAGCTTGATGCAAAATAATCCCCCTCCTCGCTACACACAAAATATTACTTGGTTTTATTTGATATCCAAGATAATAGACATTAGAATAAGAGAGCTATTGAAGCATGTTATCGCTACATTATATTACATTTTGTTAATTCCCTGTTTAATTTCTAAACGCTCGGCATCACTTAGTGTGAATGTCACAGGTCCTCGGAGATGACCTTAAAAACAGTAGGTGTGGCACGCTAAAAAACCCTCACTGTTCAATGGCTGTAATTGCCGAGCATAGGCCTAAATTTCATATATTAAACATTAGGTGACAATATACGTTTTAGAATCATGGCTGAGAAAATTCATATAGATATCAAATAATGAATTCAATACCATATATAGTTTAGTTTTCGGATTTTAGCTGTAATGACGTTAAAAAAACATAAATAGAATTAAAAAAAAACCCAACAAAAATAAACGTACAACCATGGATAAATAAATTATACGTTTTAGGTATATATTGAATATTGAAATCCTTCAATATTATTATCAACATAATGTAATTATTTTGTACGTATCAAACTTTCGTTCTGTCTAAATTGTTTCTAAATTTACAACATTTCTATCAGGTTTTCCATTTATCGTGAAGATCGTTTATCGTGTTTTGCGTTTATCAGGTCTATCGTGAAGATTGTTTATCAGGTTTTGCGTTTATCAGGTTTACCGTGTATCCTATCGTATCGTGCGTGTATCCTATCCTATCGTGCGTGTATCCTATCCTATCGTGCGTGTATCGTGTTCTATCGTTTATCATGTCAAGAATAACGTTGCGGGTACTGTACAGTCAAAACTCATAGATTCAGTAAAGCCAAAATCGGGTACAGTCAAAACTCATAGACTCAGTAAAACCAAAAACAGGTACAGTCAAAACTCATAGATGGACTCAGTAAAACCAAAAACAGGTACAGTCAAAACTCATAGATAGACTCAGTAAAGCCAAAATCAGGTACAGTCAAAACTCATAGACTCAGTAAAGCCAAAAACAGGTACAGTCAAAATTCATTATCTCAAGACAAGGGTAAAATACTTAAAGAATAAGTGGTTGGGACTTCCGAATCACTTCGACATATCCATGGTATTCTAGATATCAGTGTTCAAGATACCGGAGTTCATCTGTATATTATAAAGGAGTTAGGAATATTTTATATTGAAAACATCAAAGCCAATTTCCAGTTTTCAATTGCTAAAGTTTACCAACTTCTCTTTGATTTGATTTTGGGGTTTTAATTTGAATGGTAACCATTATGTACCTAAGCCATCCTTGTTTGATTAAATGAATATACATGTATTAACATGTAAAGGAGAAGTGCTAATTCTTGATAACTCCAAAAAGCACAACAGCTTTGATTGCGCCAAATCATAAATACGTTTGAATAAGTACACATATTAAACTCCCTGGTGTAGCCGGGAAAGTTTGAGTTGTAGGCATTCAAACATAATGTTGTGGATTTCATTAAGATTACTATAGTGTTTTATGAGATAAGGTGTTGTTTTTACAGAACTTGCATTGCGTATGACGAAGGAATGAGAGCTCATCATGCCACTGGATCCTATTAGTAAGTTTTGTGGCTTTGTAGCCTAATCACCCCAAACCACCAAAACAAATATTCTTGTGAAATCTCGAGAGATTTGAAATACAGTTTTAATACACCTTTGAATCCTTACATGACAAAATCTCAAATACATTTTCACGCCATTTATTGTTATCCTCTGCTTCCAATTTTTCTTTTTGCTGAAAATATCATTTCAAATTTTTGTTTTTATTTAAAAAAACAGAGCAATTCTATGAATGATAATTTTTTTTTATCAATAAATGATGGATACACAGAAAAAATATGAATCTTGTTCATGAATCGCTCTGGGTTTGTGGAAGGGAAAATGGTACAAAATTATGCAGTTTTTCATCAAAATTAAGGGAAAACTCTTAACATTTATAATGTCAAAGTAAAACATTACCAGTAATTAGAAATATGATAAATTTCATGAGAATGTTGTATATACACCTTATAGCAAAATGATGTAATCTTCATAGAAAACACATTTATGTCATGGGGGGGGGGGGGGGGGGGGGGGGGTGCATGTACGTCACAAAGCATGCATACTACATTTTATGTGCAACATAGTGTTAAATCTAGGATCTAGAGAGGGCACACATATCATATGTTCAAAAGAACACTTTCCGTTGCAGCAAGACAATTTCGGGGCACTTTCATTGTATCATGCGTGTACTATGATAGTAATAGAATAATCATTTAGCCTCTTTAAAAGTTAATACCTGCTGCCTTGATTTTAAACTTTTCAATCAACCTTGTGAAATAAAGAACAATTGTTTATATTAACAAAGATTTTAGAAAATTTTATAGAGAAAAAAAGGGCATGGTGCAATTAAAAAGGGCATGGCGCCAGCCAAAAAGGGCATGGTGCAGCACCATGCTAGTTTGCTTAGATTTAACACTAGCAACAAATGGCTTTGATTCAGTCATATACATCATGGAGATTTTCCTGACCTTTTTATGACCCAAGGTTGATGATTTTGTCTGGGCTGCGTTCAAGATCATAGCGGCTACGTAGGGCTCGGTAGCGGCTACGATCTTGAACGATATGCTAGCCTAGCCCTACGTAGGGATAACAAGCGTTAATTCATACAGTGCATTCAATATACCTAGATATCTAGCCTAGCATCTACAGTACACGACACGAGTTTTATGCGTGTTCCACGCAACGCGGTGGAACAAATTTGCCCCAAACACGGTGGACCTTTAAAATTGTCGGCACCTTTGAAGTCCTATTTTTCCGCGCGAGCTAGACATTGAAGTCCATGCACGGAGGATCTCCATGGATGCCACCGCGCATCTCCATGGATGTCACCTGTACCTCCGTCGATGCCACTGTGTACCTCCGTGTGATAAAACAAAGAAATAATTTCCGAAATGATTCACCCAAAAAACCTTTTCGCTTGGCCAGCATACATGCCCTCACCCCATTACTTATTTAGAAATTAGCTATAAATCATTCAATTCTTGTAATTGTTGTTTAATGATACGTTGGTGTTTTCGGTTCATATCCGTATGTAGACTTCCCTGCAGACGTTCACACCTTTTTATGAAACGCCCAAATTCTTGACATCCTGTATATAAACACCTGTGTTATTCCTACCACTCGTCGGTACATTGTTTCACGGCACGTGCAGCACAATTTCACCAAATAAAAGAAGGGTCATGAACAACGACAATCACATGACAGTAATTTCAATTTGATAAACAGCAGTTCAAAGAAATGTGTACCATAAGCAATAGTTTATTTTTACGTAAGGTTTTCATTGTAATTAGGAATATGTGATTAAGGTCAGCTATATACATGTACATGTTTACGTTGGATATGAATTTCATTATGTACTCAACTGTGAAGCAATGTGAGCAAAGAATCAAATTTTTATCACTTAAACAAATAAATATTAAAACTATCTTTACTTTTAAACAAACCTTTAGAAAACTCCGTACTTTCATTAGGAAAATTTCATTAGAATGCCCATACTTCACATTAATAATAACACGTTTTTTTTTCTAACTTGATAAATACTTTATTACACGCATGTATTATTTACTAAATGTATATATAACAGCTTTTTGTCTTTATATTTTTATATACCATTGCATAATGGTGATGAGATCCAATAAATTGAATTGAGTACATGTAGTCTTGAAATATCACAAAGTAAAGAGTTGACAACGATTGAAATAAAAATGCAGACGTTTTCTCGTTTATTCAGTAACTCAATAACTTGCGCGTCTTCTGAATGAAAGTTGTAAAACAAACGTACTAGGTTTTGGGCAGTTATAACATAATACGGGGGTAAAATTCATCTAATCTCCACTAGCAATGGGTTTTGAGTCAACTGTGCCTTCGTGCACGAATAATCTCGGCTAACGAAGATGAAACAAAAAAAACCCTATTTTTTATGATTACCAATGCTCTCTCTCTCTCTCTCTCTCTCTCTCTTTCTCTTTCAATATCTAATGCATCTAAAGATTAAATTAAAGATTTTAATAATCGATAGCGTATATGAATAAAAGCAAATAATCGTTAAGTCATTTCTGTTTATATATTAGTTTTTTTTTTCATGAACTAGTTGCATTTGACACCGAGGATTTACATCCTTAAATATTGATTACAAGCACGTAGAATCGGAGAGGGTGTACTTTGAAAACTTGAAAGGTTTTCGTAATCGGACAATTTAAGCACCATTTTTGTGGTTATTTTATTGCTTGTCAAGAAATTTACACAACTTAACTGGCAACATACCCCTTCTGATACATTGAAAAATATAAGTAATGTTAGCACGGGGCTCTATAAAGTTCAATCTGCAGTTTGGTCATACTTCGTCATTCAATAACTTATTCAAAATAAAAAAAAATGTTTGTCGGGTTAGCGGTAATATGATGTATGACTATAACAATGACCTGTGTATAACTTGTACATTCCATGCAAATTCGAAGGGGTTTTCGCCTCAGTAGAACAATGGGAGTCAGCTAATACGTGTATTTGAAATCAACAGAAGTGCTTAGCTTCTTGCGGAAAGTGTGAAATATATTGGGTCGGCGTAAGATACCCGTGATCTTAGACTAGATCTGATACCGCGCCGACCCAATATATTTCACACTTTTCATGAGAAGTCAAAACCCAAACTAGCTAACCGTAATTTAGTTATACTGTGAGAAAGACCCTAGGAATTTGCATGGTATATACTTATTATACAAAAATCATTGCATTATCCAGACACTCCCGATGAACATTTTTTTTTATGAAAACCTCTATCAAAGTACATCGAACATAAGTCTCGGTCAAATGTAATTAACTCGGGATTTTAAAAATAAATCATTCGATGGTTTGTATTTTTGCTTCTATTAATTACGTAATAAATTAATTCCAATTTGTTAATCATCGACAATGCTCTAATTTCTATATTGGATAAAGTTATATTTGTCAAGATGCATATCAACACAATATGATGGAGGTAATTATGTTAAACAGCGCATTTGTCACACACACACAGAGAGAGAGAGAGAGAGAGAGAGAGAGCACATGGGTAATTATTAAATATCCCTATCACATGTTGTACATGTATGTTTTTCATTTACTGAATATACTAATTCGCTTTCAAAACAGGAATTGCCTGCAAGTACACATTATTTAAACATAGAATTTTTAGAATATTTTAATGAAGAAAGAAGACTAAAAGAAAAAAGTCAAAACCAGGTTTTCTTAAAAGCATAATATATAGTGTTTGGTATCGTTGGAATCAGCTCAATATGCTGAAAAACAATATAAGTATCAAGGGGGGGGGGGGGATATTGACATTTTTTCTTTTCTTAAAATTCCACCCTTATCTTGATTATTTGGCCTGCGGCACATTTTCACATCTCCTGCAAGGCGCCCGTGGCCAGAACAAAGCTCTTAGCAGCTGTGTGTATTCGCAAATAACACACACTGTGGAACACGGAGGACACGGTGTATCTCCGTGGATTTTCCTCCGTGGTCTTTCCACGGTGGGGTGTATAAAACTCGTGTCGTGTACTGTAGGCTAGCTGCTACAATCTTGAACGCAGCCCAGCCTGTCTACAATAATGGCTGTAGTCACAGTTATATGAACAAAACAAAATAGATACTTTTCATTCTGATGAACAGATAAGTCAAGGTCAGAGCGGTATGGTAGATAGAGGTCAACAAACATGCCTGGGCCTTAGTTGGGAGAACATTGTCTCACTAACTGATACCTTTTAAAAAAAATTTCCTCCAAGTGTTTCAAGTGAACGTTTAATAAATTATGTACGTGTGTGTTTTGTACAGCCATCCCGAGGCCCCAGACAGGATTACGCGGATATTTGATAAACACACAGAATGGGGACTGACTGAAAGATGTACAAGGGTCGAGGTAAACAATAAAAAAATTCAACTGATACAGCTACAAATTGTTCATAAAAATACAATAATCAAATTCTGAAATGTCTTTTGTCTAAAGATCTAATTCGGTTATTGTTGATAAACTAATATATTTTTAAATACTGTTTTAGACAAGAATGGCCACTGAAGCGGAACTGACCCTAATCCACAGGTTTTAATTTTAGACTTATATTTTCTGTAATATCAACATATTTGCTGCAAAAAATAATTTGAGTCACAGTGTTTTGTAAATGAGGCTATTGTGACAGTGTTCTGTGTTCATATATTAGTGGATAATTAACGTTTCAGTAACATTGACTGGCATCTCCATACTCAAGTTTGAGATTTATTTCAGTTCAGCTCATGTTGAGGAAATAAAGAGCACTGAAGATAAAAATCCATTTGAACTGAAAAATATGGAAGGGAAGTTTTCCTCCATTTATCTTTGTAAAGTAAGTGGAATATTTATAATCTAGTCAAGTATTACGCAATGTGCTTTTTAAAGCAATATGGCCATCTGTTTTCCATTCCTTGGTTTAACAGGAAGACCAAAAAGATCAATTCTATGACAATTACAACAATACTTTCTTTTATATAAACCCAATCTCATGAAAATTAGATCCTTTGATCCGCTCACCTGTGTGGAGGGATCATAGGTGAGTGGATCAAAGGATCTAATTTTGATTAGATTGATAAAAACCATGATGAATCAAGAAATCTTAATGAGGATAATGCCTTGATTAACAATTGACAGACATTTCGTGCTTACCTAACTGTCATTGCAATTTGAAGTTGATTAAAATAACAATTGTTTTTAAGTCCCCCGAACAAAGTTGGGCTGACTAATAATTAGTTTGATGAGGGATCTTTATATTTGTTTCCATATCATAACCTGAGTGAGCATTGATTGATCAACATTAGTTAGGGACCTAAAGACGTCCCCAAGTTATGCCCCTTGATGTTGTGGAAAATACCCAAATATGAGGTTTTGGCTAATGACTGTAAGCCTTAACAGAATCTGTAGAAATTTGGAAATGTTTTAATAAGGACTACTATAAAACGCAGAATGAGTTCAGTTTTGACAAATCTCTCTTGTTATTCTGTTAGTAAGCACTTTCAGTACTTTGATTATTCTGTAGGTAAGCACCTTGATGAATAGAAAATAGCCAAATATTTTTGTTTTAAGTGAAAACTTGAGTTCAGTCATAAACAAATCAATTGGAATTTGGAATTCTTCTTAGTGACTAATAAACACATTTTGGAGTTCAAATTTGACCAATATCACTTTTGCCATTCTGGAGTTATGCCCCCTGATAATGCAATCATTTCCGATACTTGCATCTTCAGTATCTTGAAGATTCTCATTTGATGATGTACAGAAGTTTTGTTTCTCACAAGATCTGCATGTTTGTTGTAGGACTCATACTTCTCTGCTCGGATGGCTGCCGGATTTGTGTTGGATGTGGTGGATAATGTATTGACTGGTCAGGTAGGCAAGGCAGTCCAGTATGTTGTGATATTTGATTGGATGTTATAGATAATGTAATATTCATCAAGTGTAACTGGGAAGTCATGAATTCGAGCCCCGATCGTGCCATGGCTGCGCCAAACCTAAGACAATCACATAAACATAGGTAGTGAATGCTCCTTCACCAAACACTCAACATTTAGAGGTGTATGGAGCGCCAAATTAACATAAACTCAAATAATTGAAGATATCTTCAATTATTTGAAGATATCATCAATTCATTTGATGTGCGCAACAATTTAATTAAAGATCTTTTCAAATAATTAATGATATCTTCAATTCTGAATTATTGCGCGCATTAAATGAATTGATGATAGCATTAATTCTTCTGCTGAATTGATGCGCGCTTTAATTGAATTAATGATCTCTTCAAATGAATTAATGATATCAACAATTGAATTGATGTGCGCTACAATTCAATTGAAGAGAGCAATAATTGATATAATGCGCGCATTAAATCAATTGATGAGTGCAATAATTGAATTGATGCACGCATTAATTCATTTGATGAGAGCAATAATTGAATTGAAGCATCAAATCTAATATTGCTCTCATTAATTCAATTGATGCTCTCATCAATTGAATTGAAGAGAGCAATAATTGAATTAATGCGCGCATTAAATCAATTATTGCTCTCATTAATTCAATTGATACGCGCATTAATTCAATTGATGAGAGCAATAATTGAATTGAAGCGCGCATTAATTCATTTGATGAGAGCAATAATTGATTTAATGCGCGCATTAATTCAATTAAAGAGAGCAATAATTGAATTGATGATATCTTCAAATAATTGAAGATATCTTCAATTATTTGAGTTTATGTTAATTTGGCGCTCCATAGAGGTGAGAATCACGGATCTTTTGGATATGACCTTAAAATCAGAGGTCCCGTGTCAGAGCAGGCATTGACACATTAAAGAATCCCTCACTGCTATGGCAATAAGTGCCAAGCATAGGTCTAAATTTATGGTACTTAATAATAATAACATTTATTTATATAGCGCCTTATATGACTATGAATAATCACTCTAAAGCACTGCACACAATAAAAATGATACAGCATGTTATAAAAGTAGTAGGACTGGTGATGTCTCAAATATGAGTAAATAATTCTCATAAAACAAACAAACAACCAACGTATTTATCAAGTAGTTATGCTTATTGATTTGATATTTTATGAATTTTTATGGTAGTTGAGACGATATAACGACTGAGTGATATGGATAAGGTAAAGCTGGTCACGTCGGTGTGTCTAATCATTAGACATTGTAGATAAAGTAATACTAGTCAATTAAATACCTTTGTCTGTTGATTTGATGTTCTATTAATTTTTCAATGTGAATAAAGTATATGCGTAATGATCGGAAGTTACAGATAATGTAGTCTTAGTCAGATAGGTGTGTCTAATAATTGGATGTTACAGATTAATAGAATCCTTCATTAGTACGAGTGTGGGATAGGGAAATTCCACCGAGGGGACAAGATTCGCAGTTTAGGACGAGGCTTTGCCGAGTCCTAGACAGCGAATCTTGTCCCCTCGGTGGAATTTCCCTATCCCACACGAGTAAATAATGAAGGATTATTTTTCTCACATTTTACCTACAGTTTAGTGTATAAATTTAGGAGCTTTGAGAAAATTCTAAATTATCAAAATCCTCATTTGAACTTCGATGCAAAAACTAATTAGATAGGCAGAAAGAGCATACCCGAAAATGGTTTACACTATAAGTGTAAACTTAAAAACCCAAGATTGTCCGCCAGAAAGCTATATAAATTAAAATTCAAAGATAACAATGCAAAATATTTTTACTTCACCGTGTAACGTAAATCTTCACCGTGTAACGTAAATCATAGAAAATATATGACGTCACAATCAAATGACGCCGCAGCAGTGTGAGACAGAAAAATCTCACATGGCTGTCTCACATGGGTAAAGTCAATCTCACACTGGTGATTATGTGAGAAAATATAATCCTTGTCAAGTAGGCATGTTTAATAACTGGTTGTTGTGAATATGTAATGCTAGATAAATCAGTGAATATGTAATGCTAGATAAATCAGTGAATATGTAATGCTAGTTAAATCAGTGAATATGTAATGCTAGTTATATCAGTATCTCAAATGAATGGATGCTACAGATAGTATAACACCAGTCTAAAAGATTTGTCTAATAACTGTATGTAATGGCCATGTAATGCCAGTCAAGTGGGTGTGTCTAATGATTGGATGTTATATTTATGTAATGTCAGTCAAGTGGGTGTGTCTAATGATTGGATGTTATATATATGTAATGTCAGTCAAGTGGGTGTGTCTAATGATTGGATGTTATGCATATGTAATGTCAGTCAAGGGGGTGTGTCTAATGATTGGATGTTATGTATATGTAATGCCAGTCAAGTGGGTGTGTCTAATGATTGGATGTTATATAAATGTGATGTCAGTCAAGTGGGTGTGTCTAATGATTGGATGTTCTGAATAGTGTAATGGTGGTGAAATCGGTAAATCTAATCATGGGATGATGTACAGTTGAACTTCAGTATCTCAGAAACCAACGGATATGTCGAAGGGATTCAAAAGTCCCAACCACTTATTCTTTTTTACTCTCGATATCTCAAATCCTCAGATATCTCAAAGTTTTTTCTCAGTGCCAATGTTTGACTGTATTGCTAGTCTAGATGACATACATTTTCTATGCTGATTTTGCAATCAGAGAAGTATATAAGTGCTGTTTCAAAGTCGGCCCACTGACAATAAGTGTTAAGATTATATCCTTAAAACAATATACCCCAGCATTCATTAGTAACTAGCCAGGTATTCGTAGCTCTGTCTTATAAATGCTGTTTCAAAGTTGGCCCACTGACAATAAGCGTTAAGATTATATTCGTAAAACAATATATCCCAGCATTCATTAGTAACTAGCCAGGTATTCGTAGCTCTGTCTTATGATGATTAAGGTAATGAACTAGTTTATTGTGTTGTATGTGACATGCTTCTAGTAATGTAAATATTAATTATGAAGTAGTGGGTATTTACAGGAGGATATTAGCATAATGATTAGATTCTTTTTTAATTGCAGAGTCAGAATGGAGTTGCGATTGTTAGGTATGTATATTATTTTTACACCTATGAAAACAAAATTATGGGTTACTTTAGATATGAATCACCATATTTTGTGACTAACTCATAACTTTGTTGGATGCATAGCAAAAGGTTTGCTCATGATTGACCCTGAACCAAGGTCATTTGGTCAAAGTTACAGCATTAAGTATTTAAATTAAACCAAGATATTGAAATCACCTGAATCATTTGATGTGAGGCATTGCCCCTTTTGTTAATGTCATTTCATGGAGATCAGCTATGTAAACTTAACAGTGATACTAGATTTACCTTGTTATAGGAGTGGTGTTTAATTTCAGACCTCCAGGACACCATGCTGAATGCACGCAGGCAATGGGATTCTGTTTCTTCAATAATGTAGCCATTGCTGCCAAATACGCACAAAACAAATACAATGTCAAAAAGTAAGTCAGATCTGTAGGCGTGCTGATGGAAAAGATGGTTAGATATAGCATAAACCCTGCATATACCTGTTCTTTTATTTCTGAGTCAGTGATATTTTGACACCATTTTTGCAGTTTTGGATATGCTACATGTAATTCATTATAAAAATCCTGCAGCAAACTATAAATCTGTACGAATTTGATATAAACAGACACGATATCGATAATTTATTTATTTTATAAATCTGTACGAATTTGATATAAACCAGACACGATATCGATAATTTATTTATTTTATAAATCTGCACGAATTTGATATAAACAGACACAATATCAATAATTCATTTATTTTATAAATCTGCACGAATTTGATATAAACAGACACAATATCGATAATTTATTTATTTTATAAATCTGCACGAATTTGATATAAACAGACACGATATCGATAATTTATTTATTTTATAAATCTGCACGAATTTGATATAAACCAGACACGATATCGATAATTTATTTATTTTAGAAATCTGCACGAATTTGATATAAACAGACACGATATCGATAATTTATTTATTTTATAAATCTGCACGAATTAAATATAAACAGACATGATACTGATAATTTATTTATTTTATAAATTCGTATGAGATTGATATAAACAGACACAATATTGATAATTTATGTGTTTTATAAATCTTCATGAATTTGATATAAACGGACACAATATCAATAATTTATGCAGACACAGTATCCATAATTTACACAGACACAATATTGATAATTTACGCAGACACAATATCGATAATTTATGCAGACATATTATCGAAAATCTATGATTGCCTCAATCTGATTCTGACATTTGATTGCATTTAATTTTGAATACGTTGGTATAGGAACCTGTATACATATATATTTAACTATTGTTATGGGTAAGGAAAAATCAGTAATAGGATTTCAAAGATTTAACAATTTATTTACTATTATTTAAATTAAATAAAATCAAAGAAAAATACTAGCTTACAGGAATCAAAATTCACAAAGCAGTGTCTGTTATTTGTTTACCAATGAGCTGAAATTCACACAAGGGAATAAGCCTGTTAATAGTGCTGTTGAAATCGGCTGTTCAGTCCCCAGTAATGCAATATCCATTGTAATTCTGTAGAGTGATTATTACCACAAAATGTACAGTCTATTTATACTAAAACAACATCCAGAGAATTCTGTATCAAGAAAGTATACAATGCTAGCAAATATTGTATTATGTCATCTTTTTATAATTGAACTCTCCCAAACATCATTCTATAAATAGATCATTTAGAATCTTGTCTAGGTCACATGAGTACACACATACTACACAACACTGTATGTAGAGGAACAGATAACATTGAGACATGTAGAAATTAATTTCAGTCACAGATGTGTAAAGCTGTTTCAGATTCACTGTGATAGAACCAGAGAGAAGTCTACTCGAACATGGTTAAAGATGTTAGATGTCAGTATTCTTAAAACGCTTGCACTTTACAATTGAAGGTCATGTGAGAAGTGGTTTTCTACTTTTATATCATTATCTCATATTAACTAAAAGAGTACATGTAGATCTAATTTCAATCTGTGTAATGTAAATACGTAATGAATGACATTGACTTTTCAGAATTTTAATAGTGGACTGGGATATTCACCATGGTAACGGCACACAACAGCAGTTTTATGAGGACTCGAGGTGAAGTCTCTGTGGTAACTTTTACAGTAGACAGCACTAACCGAAGTTAGGAAATTTCAGAAATACATGTAGATACAAAACGTGAACTGATCTATTTGCACATTTATCATATAATTTATATATTGGTAAATTGTATTTCATTTTTAATACGTCATGAAACATTGCCTTTGAAAAGAGTTTTGAAGATCCCAAAGAACTTGTACAGGTTCATGTACTGTAGATAACTTTTATGTTGCGAGACCGTATTTCTGTATGGATACAATGATGTAGAAATGCACATGTATATATTCATGAGACATAACTTTCGCTAACTGTTATTTATTGCTAAAGTCTCCTATGTGTAAGAATTTATCAGCAAGAACTTAATGGCTAGTCTTGTGAAATTATGTGTAAATAATGTTCTTGCGAATATCATGTGATTTACAGTATACTGGTATAAAATTGTCGATACCTGTCCAGTGATATGAAGTTACAGTCCTGAGTTTTATTAAGCTTTACAAAGAGTTCATTTTAAGTACACGCTCAAGTTGTATCATGGATATTGTTTAATGAGCAGAGATTTTTCTTCAGTGTGCTTTTTATAAGCCTTCACCGCTACGACCAGAGTTTCTTTTATCCATGCACCACCCAGGGTAGCCACACCAATGTGGGGGAGGGGGAAGGAGTTGGCTTCAATGTCAACATTGCGTGGAATAATGTAAGTTACTACTATATCAACCACACACCCCACATCTGAAATTTTAAAAGAGAAAAAAAAATCTGATATTCTATGTATTTTTGTCTATATTAAAAATTCATATGTATACACATTATGTAGAAATTTAATCTGGCCTGGAGGTTATAAAACTTCTTGAACTTGTTTTCGTACTCAAACTCTGTGCTCTAAATCATACTCATATCAAAAGTGAAGGTTATAAAAATTTTATAAAATCATTCATACTCAAATGGAGTACATGCTCAAGATTTTTCGAGTATGCTTCGGAGCTTGCTCAGAGTAGTACTCAAAACAAATATGGCTGAGTTTGAGTATGAGTATGGTAAAAGTTTTATAACCTCCTGGCCAGGCCTGGAAGTTGCTGAATGCAGATTAACTTCCACATTACAAACCTATAATACCATGCATGTATTAAAGGACAAAAGTAGTGTAGTCATGGAAATAGTGATGTCGTCATTATCTTATAGGGCCCCATGGGAGATTCCGAATACATTGCAGCCTTTCAGCAGGTTGTCATGCCAATAGCATACGAGGTAGGACTGAGTTAGAGAAATGATAAACTCACTCAGAAGTACATTTCCTGTTACACGGTTTGTTGTGTGCAATCATTTAAAGTGTATTCATACATTCCAATGTGTCTATCTGTTGCAGTTTGGTCCGGAGTTGGTTCTGGTGTCAGCAGGATTTGATGCTGCAATGGGAGATCCTCTGGTACAATATTTATTATGATGTATTGACAATATTCATGTACAGGGATCATGCAAGCTTGTATAGTCTCTAGTACAATATATAAATATTGCATGTAGTTGAGGGTAACATTGAAAATTTTCACCCCGAGAAAACCATTGTCAACCGAGGCATAGCTGAGGTTGACAATGGTTTCTCGAGGGGTGAAATTTCAATGTTACCCTCAACTACATGCAATATTTGTTTTATTATACTGAATGTTATATAAACAACAAAGCAGAAAAAACTTACATTTGTTTACATTTGATCAATCACTGTCATGCGATATTTCGTATATCGATGCGGGTATTCGTGTTTATTACAAACACTCAAATGACGTCATCTAACAATCTACGCCGAACCGTACACGCATAAATTTGATGCATATGATATTTTTTTATAACATCACCCGTTGTCAAGTACTGTTAGATACTATCACCCTGGAGCACGTGCTTTCTGTTCTCAGAGGGTAACAATATGTTTTTTCAAATGCTTCTCGACCAATCAGATTCAAGTATTTTACATGAATTAAAGTATAATAATATTTATTACGATGTATACGTATTGACAATATTCAAGTACAGGGATCATGCAAACTTGTATATTCTCTGGTACAATATTTGTAATGATGTATACACAATCTGCGTTTACAAGGATCATAAACAAGCTTGTGTATGATGCCCTGTACTTCTGGATCATAAACAAGCTTGTGTATGATGCCCTGTACTTCTGGATCATAAACAAGCTTGTGTATGATGCCCTGTACTTCTGGATCATAAACAAGCTTGTGTATGATGCCCTGTACTTCTGGATCATAAACAAGCTTGTGTATGATGCCCTGTACTTCTGGATCATAAACAAGCTTGTGTATGATGCCCTGTACTTCTGGTGATTTGGGCACAATGAAAATGATGTCTCTTGGCAGTTTGTCAAATTAAAAAGCACATTTTTTTTTCAGTATGTCTTCGCAGTTTATAAACTATCATCTGCTTCAAAACCATTATATATTGTATAATATGGTTATCATAAGTATTCATTCCCTAAATATTAATAATAATTTTGAATAAATGTATATCAAATGGTAAATTGTAGGGATGTTACCTGGTCACGCCTGCTGGATATGGTCACATGACCCACATGTTGTCTTCACTAGCCAATGGAAAATTAGTTATGGTGTTAGAGGTAAGTTTAAAACAATATGATTTTCTATGTATGTAGTGTCATGATCAGATATTTGAAATAATAGAAGCTTTCCCCGAGAGGATATTCAATGCATATCATATATTCATTTTTTTTAGCTCACCTGAGCTGAAAGCTCAAGTGAGCTTTTCTGATCGCTATTTGTCCGTCGTCTGTCTGTCCGTCTGTCTGTCTGTCCGTCTGTCTGTTAAACTTTTCACATTTTCGACTTCTTCTCCAGAACCACTGGGCCAATTTCAACCAAACATGGCCAAAAACATCCTTGGGTGAAGGGCTTTCAAGTTTGTTCAAATGAAGGGCCATGTCCCTTTCAAAGGGGAGATAATCACAAAAATGCAAAAATAGGGTGGGGTCATTTAAAAATCTTCTTCTCAAGAACCACTGGGCCAGAAGAGCTGAAATTTACCTGAAAGCTTCCTGACATATTGCAGATTCAAGTTTGTTCAAATCATGGTCCCCGGTGGTAGGATGGGGCCACAAGGGGGGATCAAAGTTTTACATACAAATATATAGGAAAAATATTTAGAAATCTTCTTCTCAAAAACCACTGAGCCAGAAAAGCTGATTTTTACATGAAAACTTTCTGACATAGTGCAGATTCAAGTTTGTTCAAATCATGGCCCCCGGGGATAAGATGGGGCCCCAAGGGGGGATCAAAGTTTTACACACAAATATATAGGGAACAACTTTAAAAATCTTCTTCTCAAGAACTCACTAAGCCAGAAAGGCTGAGATTTACATGAAAGCTTCCTGACATAATGCAGATTCAAGTTTGTTCAAATCATGGGCCCCGGGGGTTGGATGGGGCCACAATAGGGGATCAAAGTTTTACATACAAATATATAGAAAAAATCTTTAAAAATCTTCTTCTCAAGAACCACTGAGTCAGAAAAGCTGATTTTTACATGAAAACTTTCTGACATAGTGCAGATTCAAGTTTGTTCAAATCATGGCCCCCGGGTATAGGATGGGGCCCCAAGGGGGGATCAAAGTTTTGCACACAAATATATAGGGAAAAACTTTAAAAATCTTCTTCTCAAGAACCACTAAGCCAGAAAAGCTGAGATTTACATGAAAGCTTCCTGATATAATGCAGATTCAAGTTTGTTCAAATCATGGGCCCCGGGGGTTGGATGGGGCCACAATAGGGGATCAAAGTTTTACATACAAATATATAGGAAAAATCTTTAGAAATTTTCTTCTCAAGAACCACTGAGGCAGAAAAGCTGATTTTTACATGGAAACTTTCTGACATAGTGCAGATTCAAGTTTGTTCAAATCATGGCCCCAGGGGGGTAGGATGGGGCCACAAGTGGGGGGGGGGGGGTCAAAGTTTTACATACAAATATAGGAAAAAGCTTTAAAAATCTTCTTCTCAAGAACCATTGGGCCAAAGAAGTTGACATTTACATGAAAGCTTTCTGACATAGTGTAGATTCAAGTTTGCAAAGGGTAGTTTGGGCCATAATAGGGACTAAGGTTTTACATGCAAATATATATGGAAAGTCTTCAGATATGGGCCAAGGTGACTCAGGTGAGCGATGTGGCCCATGGGCCTCTTGTTTAAAAATCATAACCCTTTGGATCAGGATGAGGTCACAGTACTGGCTCCAAGTTTTCATAGAAAATGTATAGTTAAAAATCTTCACCCATCGAACAGTGACCAGTTTCGGTGACCTTAGTGATAAACCGCGATTTTCTCATTAATCACTTGGATTAAATAAATAAATGACACACCTACCTTTAAAGTAATTAAATTCCTTTACTTTCATCCAAAAATTCCAAATTCATTGGTACGTTAATTGAATATATTTTCGTAACAAAAAACCTGTCACTTTGTGGTCCTATAACGGTGACATCACCTATTTCGGTGACCATTGTTGATACAAGTTTGCCAAAAGTTTGTAACTGTTAAAACATAAATATAGGAGGAATGTGCAACTAAACATCAATGAATTAAATAACATAGTGTAGAATTCCATACTTTTGGTATACTTTATATTAATTTGAAGGTTTGCTTGAAAAAGTAATATTAAGTAAATGGGCTTATTTTTTGGGTGCTTGTGTTGATTTTTTGCATATGCTCCTTCTAGTAGTTCATTTTCGGGAAAAAATTGAAGACGTACTCTATATATGTTTGCAAACACTACGGCAAAATTGATGATGCAATCTACACCCGGAAACGACAGCGCGCACACATAAACAAAAGGTCACTGATTCTGGTCAGGCACCGAAATAGGGCAGTCGACGATAGTTTAATGAACAGGAATGCTTTTACCAAAAATTTTGAAACTCATGTCTAAAATACAGAATAGTGAATTACAGGGAAAAAGTAACTTTAGATGTTCTTAGGAGTTTGTCATAACCACATTTGACAAACAGTGCTATGATAATATGTTGGTACCCTGAAACATGTCATATATATAATGTTACAATAACTGCTCTTGTCCTATTCTTTAGCCACTATGGTATTATAGTTTTTGTATGATTTGATAGGGAGGATATCATTTAGCAGCCATATCAAACTCCATGGCGATGTGTACCTCTATTCTCCTAGGGGATGGATGTCCACACCTGCCCTACACCCAGCCCAAAGACAGGTAAGTCATTGACACCACACCTGCCCACACCCAGCCCAAAGACAGGTAAGTCATTGACACCACACCTGCCCACACCCAGCCCAAAGACAGGTAAGTCAAAGAAATCATACCTATCCACACCCAGCCCAAAGATAGGTAAGTCATCGAAATCACACCCAGCTTAAAGACAGGTAAGTCATCGACATCACACCTACCCACACCCAGCCCAAAGACAGGTAAGTCATCCAGACCACACCTGCCCTACACCCAGCCCAAAGACAGGTAAGTTATCGAAACCACACATACCCACACCCAGCCCAAAGACAGCTACCAGTAAATCATTGAAATCATACTTATACCCACACCCAGCCCAAAGACAAGTAAGTCATCGAAATCACACCTATCTACACCCAGCCCAAAGACAGGTAAGTCACCGACACCATACATATCTACACCCAGCCCAAAAACAGGTAAGTCAACGAAATCATACCTACCTACACCCAGCCCAAAGACAGGTAAGTCATGGAAATCACACCCACAGTAATTAGTGCAGTAGAAGGCAAAAGTTTGTGTGATCCTTTGCGAAGAAGAATGGTCCATTTTAGAAGAGGTCCATGATTTCTCAAGGTTTGGTGCAGTTCACTCAGAACAGGAGACATTGATTTTGTAAACTACTGCAGTATTATTTGTTTAATTGTTATAATTTACTACAAATACCATGCAGTGAAGTTCAATTATTCATAAGTAAGAATCCTGCCTATTGCATTTTCTTTTTTTTCCAGTGCAATTAAGTGTATAAGAGATGCCTTAGATGTGCAGAAAGAGCATTGGAAGTCATTGAAGTTCAGAGGTAGGGAAATTTATCAGCATTCAGCAATGTCTGTTAGAAATACTTTCTAAACTGTTTACATGATAAAGAATACATCGGAAGCACAACTAATATCATGTTTTGTCTCTATAGTGAATATAAAAACAGAGGAAAAGGAAAATCCAGAAGATTTAGAAAAGGAAGAAAGGTAAGTGCCTGTGGTGATGGTTGTAACTAACATTTTACAGGATAGAACGATGTGGGGATGGGCTGTGCCCAACACTTGTTGTTCAGATGTGCTGCAGGCTGTTTTGGCTGAATGTACATTCAGGTTAAAACTGGATTATAGGATTCGAGCACTCTTGATTCACCTGCCAACAGTACAAGTTATTCTAAGCTGTTTGATCCAGAGGTTACATTGAACACATTTTTAGCTTTACTGAGCTTAAAGTTTTTGTCATAAAAGATTGTCTTCTGTCTGTTTGTCTGTCATTTCACATTCTTGCCTTCTTCTCAAAAAGCACTTGATCACTTGAAATCAAACTTGATATAAAGCATCATTGGGTAAAGGGGATTGAAATATCTTGTAGTAAGTGACAATGTTCTTTTGCAAAGGGATATAATAGAGACAAAGTAACAATATTATAAGCTTCCTTAAAAAATTTAAGATTTGACTTTGTTAAAGCCATGACCTGGGCAGGGCAAAACCACAATGGAGTTTGAAGTTTTAAGATTTTCATCTGAAGAAGAGAAGTTGTTGAATATGAATGGATATTCATGTTTGTTTAATCCATTATCCCTGCAGGCCAGGATGGGATCCAAGGGAGGTTAAAGTTTTATGTGAGAAATGTCAATGTTGAGGTGAGCAATGTGACCCACAGGCCTCCTCGTGTAATTACAAAACAAAGTCTAGAGATCCAGAATTTTTTTTGCAATATCTTATTTTCACCAGATCTGCATTATTGATTTACGATGAATTAATTTTGCATTCATAAAAATAAGCAACAGAGAGAATCAGGAATTTTTTTTTTTTTTTCATTGACATTATTTTGCTTTTAAATAAATAATTCAAATAATTATAGCCTGAATCTATAGAATGTGAATGTATTTTTCATAACAATATACATCCAGTACATTAAGTGGACACACCAAATTGTGGAAATTTCAATGCAGGTTTCATCAGTTATATCAATTAGTCCTTGATCAAGGTTTGAATCCATTGAGGATGTCCTGCTTTTGTTCTTGTAGCATACTGTTATAGAAATGTTCGTAACTTTAAAAGCTGTGTTGATGTGATTTGAAAGTCTTTTTTATTTCCTAACTTCTAAAGTGAAAAACTTGGAACTTTAAAATGTCATTCAATAGTGTCATGCTATTGTGCTAGCCAACAGTTTCTGACGGGGTTGGTGTAATGACCTGATAAGTGTAATGACCTGATTGACCTGATGGGCAATAATTCTATCTACACTAAAGCATATTTTAAAACTATGATATTTTAAGATTCGATCTAATTAAATATACGTTTTCCTTTCATAAAATACTAATTTTTTAAAAATATATGCATTTTAATGCATAATAATTCATCATTTTTAAACCCGAGGGGTGTAATGTCCTGATATTTGGTGTAATGTCCTGATGAGACATTTCTACAAAAATGATAAATTTTTACGATGTTTTATGCATCCAAATTAATTATGTTTATGAGTTGGTATATATCTTAAGATATTTAGCTATTATTTTTAATATTTGTTGGTTATTTTTCATTATTTTAGGTTTGAAATACACCAAGGGTGTAATGTCCTGATATCGGAATGACCTGATGACACAGTCGAGCGTTATTGAGTAATGTCCTGATATGTTATTTTATTGTCACAAAGCTTCTTTTGATGATATTTGTTTTCATATTGAATTCTTTCACAAACATACATTTGTCAAATGATATTTAAAAAAATCATTAATCAATAATATGGTAGCATTTGTTATTTTAAACTTATACTACATCAACTGATATCGGAATGACCTGATGAAAACTGATATGAGTATTATGGATAAACCAAAATTAAATGATAGATTTGTTCATTATCAATATTAATATAATGGCTGTACAATGTAAATAGTTATAAAACATTGGGTGAAAGGAGACATTTGTTTTTGAAATTTCCAAAATATTAGAAGATCTCTACATGCTAAATTATTAAAGATGTGGTATACTTAATATACACATATATAATAGAAACGGGGAAATACAAGGGGGAAGCATTAGAAGACAGAATATGTACTCCGTGTTCTTTAGATTGTGTAGGAGATGAGAGTCACGTTTTACTACATTGTACTGCATACTTGAAAATATCAGAACAAAATTCTTTACTACTATTGGTTGTAAAACCACACTGTCTATGTCAAATTCAGGTTGTATTATTTTTCTATTAACGAATTTCCCTTGACACACCGCCCAATTTATACGTTCAGCTTATATTTACAGTCTTTGATGTACAGAAAACGCTATAATGTGTAATATGTTATATTTGGAGTGTTATTATTTCTATATATATAAAAGCACAAAAACCCAACAACACCCTACTTTCTTAAAGTGTCGGATCTGAGAAGATACAAGGCCAGTAAAGAAATTTATAAAAGCACTGAAAAGGCCACGACACTGTTGGTTATTTAAAACTCAAATTTTCGACGCAACCCGCGTCTTTATCAAGAGACATATATTACATAAACAAATAACACACAAAAACGACAAGTATCGATAAACTACATTGGTGAGAAGAGTGATACACTATTGTACTGAGTGATAAAAATGGTGGTGGTTACGTTGTAAAGCATGTTTACTGACTATGGTTTAGAGAGTTTGTACCATGGTCGGGTCGGGATGAAAATAAAATTATTCTTGAAAAAATTACAGAAATCAGAAAAATTTAGAGGGAAAACTTACAAAACAATGCGATTACAACCACCGATCAACCATCAAAACCAAACGCGTGACCGAACCCGTAGGGGAACATTTCAACAAAGAAGGTCACATTTGGCAAGACATGCAAGTGGTTGTTATTGATCATAACCCATTATGGACTGATGCAGAGAGAAAGAGCACGGAAAAATCCTGGATGCACCGTTTGAAATCATTCCGTCCAGGTGGAATGAATAATTTGAATGATTTCACGCGCATGAGTCCAGGATAAATCCTTAGTTAAAATCAGTTTCCATAGCCTAATCGCCAAAATTCACCCGATAAGATATCTTATTTTGTTTGATTAATATAAATACAATTCGTTTCCCCGGTTTCAACGCTCTGACCTTGAGTTCCTTTATTTAACCTTGAGTTCCTTGTTTAGCCATAAAGAGGATTCCCAGGATTGCGATTGTTGTTTGACCTTCAATACTTCCTAATTATGTTAGAACATCATAAGAAATCATTACAATTATGAAATTTTATAGCTCTTTCTCTCTCTCTCCCTCTCATTTTTAAAATTTAAAAAAAAAAAAGGGGGGGGGATGATAATAAGGAAAAAAATGTATTGACCTTGAAGACTAGTATTTTATTAATATATCATCTTAAGACCTCTAAACTATGGTAAAACATTATTCTAAATCAACATAAATTCGGATTCGCATAGCTCTTTATGTTGTGATATCAGAATTTCTAGAATGCGGCTTCAATTTGTCTAACCTTGAAAAATATATTACCTTGAAAAATAATATTGAATCTTTTTCCTTAGACTTCTCTCCCATTCACCTATTCGATTGTTGATTTTAATGCTAGATCAGTGTCCTTTGATTGACTTTGTTGTTTAATCAAAAGTTGATGTGCTACATGTATTTCTTCACAAACCCTTAGTTAGACTATTGTATATAATTCTAAAGTCAGGACTTTATATCTCACATAATAGTTTAGCTTCAGATATAGCTATTAAATGAAAATTCTCTTATTTTATAAGAATAAACAAACTTGAAAGTTTGTAATTAATAATCTTAAGAGCAAGGACATAGGTGGATTTTGTACAGAGAGGTGGAAGTGGAAAACTTTTGATTTCCCATTTCATGATTGGAAGTCTCTCTCGATGCTTAGTTATGATTTGGAGCTTGCTTGTTGCTGTTACAGTTTAGAGGCACTCGGAACGTAGATCGCTAATGACGTCAGCTTTGAAATGATTGGTCAAGCGATATAGATTGAGTCCAATCATTTGATGGCTTGATAGGCTGAGGGTTTGGGAGGAAATCAGGAAATTAGAAACCCTTGACTAGCAAAGATGTTCAGCTTCATTTTTGAAGTTCCTGTTATCACATTCCAGCAATTATGAATGAATGGAAAACTGACTATTTGATTATGCAAGTTCATGTCATTCTTTGAGTCAAATAGCAAAGCAACACAGACCATGAACACTTTCTTTTGAATAGATATACTATAAATTGGAAAAACCAAATTGACTATTAATGATAGATTACTTAATAGAAATGTGATTTAATGGTCTTTGATTTACTTTGTATTGACTGGAAACTGAATGGTGGTTAAATGAGTAATGTCATGGAGGACAAGTTTCCTTTCCTCTGTGAATCATGTAATGAGCGTAGTTTAAAGGCTGAGGAATACTTTAAGCATCTACTAACTGTTTGGTTATTACAGACTGCCAGAGGGATCCATCTTATTGACTTCCAATTTTGAGTCATTGGAAATTCTTTCTGCAACATAGTTATCTAAGTCAGCTGATATTATTGATTTTTAACAAGGTGAAACAGGAAATTCCGAGAGATTTTGATTTTTTTTTTACTTATTGTTATGCATGTAACTTGAGAGAGAGAGAGAGTGTGATTCAGCAAAAAATGAAAAGGAAAATTCTTTAGTTGTGATTTCTTGAATATGACTGATTTTTGCCACCTAGGTAGAAGACAAATTGCATTGTTTGAGCGTGACAGTTAGTTGTTTGCATCAGGTTGTAAGGGGTTACTGTAGCTGAACAGTAGAGTATCAGGTTTCTGTCTCTCAGCCAAGGGGTGGCTTACCTGTGTTTCTTCGAATTATCTTGATTGCCAGAATTTTCTTTCCCATATGTGCAAAAAATAATGAATGTCACACTTTGTTTGTGATTGAACAGCAGGAAAGAACGCTGTAACCACATTCCGCTGGTGCATGATGAATGGCATCATGTTCATCAGGAATAAGTGTTAGCAGTACTTTGTTAGTACAGTGTTATACCATTAAACCATATTACTAAGTCAGAAACAGCATATCTTTAAAAAAGATTCATAATGGGCTTGAAATGCAAGTGTATATTACATTAATGTTTAATACTAAATCACATTACTAAGTCAGAAACAGCATATCTTTAAAAAAAATCATAATGTTCTTCAAATGTAAGTGTATATTACACTTGAAACGTGATTTATTTAATGAACTTGGATTGACATCAATTTATTTTGAAAACTTCATAAACAATAACACACTTTAATCTTTGTTTTCAAAACAAATAATAAACTCTCTATAATGAACTTTTGTCATGATATATAACCTTGAATTTTTTATGAAACCTTTTAAACATATTAGACTGTAGATTTTGATCATTTAAAGTGAAAAACAAAATTTGGAAAAAAATCGTGAATCAATCCCTTTAAAAGCCCAATATCCAATATTGAAGACTCTAATTTAAAAAGTGGTAAATGTAATATTTTATGTTGCTTTTTTTCATCAACTCAATTCAATGCCTGACACTATTTTGAGAAAAACAACTATATTGATTGAAGAGAAGTAACCTGTCTGTTTCTTGTCTTGGAGGGGGGAGGGTGAAGTGGAAAGGGGTTCCAGTTTACTTTTGGTAGTGATCAAAAAGTATTGTCTTGAGGATTTGTAAACACATATTTTAAGTTGCAAGGTTAAGGTGTTTGTGACAGAGTTATGAATGAAGTTATTCATCCCTGTGCTTGTGTTAAAGTAGGGGGAAATAAAATTATTGGCATAATTAAAAAATCTCTAGGAAGACTTCAGATTTCTTACAGATTTTACCTCCTGGACATTGATGTCTAGACCAATAATCACTAGGCAGCCATGCTTGACATAATCAATGCAAATAGATATATTGAAATCAGATTTAATAGAG